>NC_081563.1:120402441-120459812 GCF_022355385.1 Mustela nigripes | reverse complement strand
TCTTTTGGGCACCAATCCCAATCAAGGTGTAATAGGCTGGTTCAAATGTCTACTAGGATAAATTGTAACTCAATTGGTCACCTAGCATCACTGTGGACTTTCCTGTGTGTGTTACAATCTCATTGGCCACCTGTGCATGGCCAGACCCAACCGCATGGCCTTTGCCCTTAAAAGCTAGTCTGTGAAACAGAGAAGGGTCGCCCTCTCTTGTAAGAGGTGCAGCCCCAAACATTCGGTTAGATTCTTGATGCTTAGCGTGAAATAAAGCTTTGCTTGACCTTCGCTTTATATCAGTCTCGCTCCTTTAATCACGGACCCATTATAGGGGCACAACAGTAACAAAGTACAAAAATTACAAAGTACAAAAATTTAGAAAATACGATCTCTATTTTTACAAATCACTTGTCTGGTTCATCTGATTACTTTCAAATTTCCTCTGTGGAAATTGAGAGGAAACTGAGATTCTCATCAAGCAATTTCCATTGCACTGCTCTGCAGAGCCATCTGATGAGCAGGACTCCAGCCCCACGCCACAGGGCAGATGCTCAGCGACGAACACTGATAACTACGGACGCTAATTAGTTCAACAGTAGCAACTAGGTCAAAGAATGTGCAAGTTAAATCCACCAACACATGAACATGAAAAAGTTCTAACCTGTGAAAATAGTATTTGTCAATTCTATACTTTATCAATTTATACCACCCTGTCCCTGTTTTTCATTCTTTTAGAGGCAGGTTTCTATATTTTGACAGCTATGCGGATTGACATACAAGAAAGGACAGCCTCGAGTCCTGGTTCTATCACCAACAGACACATACATCAGGCAAGTCATTCAACCTCCTGGGCCCTCAAGCTCTTCATCTGTAGAACCAAGGGCTCAACCTTCTTTCTGAGGTCCCATCTGGGCCATGGTTCAGGGACTCTCTGAGAGAGCTCCACACCTCCCCCCAGACCAAACTCCCACAAGCCAAGGTGATTTCATACACTTTCTGCCCTGGTATCACAGGGCCCCTGTCAGCGGTGATGCTGCATGTTTTTAATTCCGCCCCCAGAGAATCTCCTTCCCGGTTCGAAGTAGAAAAAGCAGTGTGAGCACTTCACCTTGATTCTCGTGGCCAGCGGGTCGGTGCAGTCGTCAAAGCGGATGCAGTAGCCCACCTCGTGGCCCAGCACCGCACCCCTTTCCTCAGCTACTCTCCCGGCAACCTTTGAGAAGAAAGATCATGCTAAAAATAGAGACACAGAAATTACTGCACAGGGCGCATACTATGGAAAATCTAGTATTTTTTAAATAAGTATGTGAACACAGCGGAGAATGAGAAGAAAAGGGGCAGGTCATTAGAGAACAAGCATGATTTATTTACTCTGTGTCTCACTCCTCCTTCTACAACCAACCTGGGGTAGTTTATAATTAAGTGTCATATAACAATAAGCAACATGAATGGAAATCACACAAAGATGGTACAGATCAGGACCCCAAAAAGGCAGATAAAAGCCAAGGAGAAAATTTTAAAACACAGATATGCTAAAATTATTTCAGGTGAGCCACAAATTCAGCACAACATTTCCTGGCAGTCGAAGCAAAAAGTGGAAGAAAGGACAAGACTCACCACAGTAAAGCTTTTTTAGCATACCAGCTGGGGAAAAATTCCCACATCTTTGTGCGTCGAAATAAAGCACCTTCCAGGGGCGCCTGGGTGGCTCAGTGGGTTAAAGCCTCTGCCTATGGCTCAGGTCATGATCCCAGGGTCCTGGGATCCAGCCCCTCATTGGGTTCTCTGTTCAGCAGGGAGCCTGCTTCCTCCCCTCTCTCTCTCTCTGCCTGCCTCTCTGCCTACTTGTGATCTCTGTCAGTCAAATAAATAAAATCTTTAAAAAATAAAAAAATAAAGCACCTTCCACTGGACCATGAAGGTGGAGAACAGGAATGATCAAATTCAACACTGGCACAAGGTCATCTTCTATTTGGAGGCAAAATAACGTTTCACCTGAGCCAGATAACCTAAAACAATTGCAACAGTGCCCCAGCTACACAAAGCACTGAAAGGGGAAATAAAATGAAACCAATGAAAAGGGGCAGAAAAGAGGATGAGAAGGTAAATGAAGGGTCCAAGTTAACATAATGAAGTAAAAGCAGAAACCAAAATACATAATAATATATTACAAAGACCACAAACTACAGATATATACATGACAAATAAAAGGTGAACAGAGGAAAGAGAAAACAAAACCCAAAAGCATGGTCTACTACAACCCTAGAAGGCTATTCAAAGGTCATCAACTTATTAACACAAAATATTTGAACGATGAATAAATCAAAGTGGAAGAGCAATAAAAAGAAACTAAAGAGTTGAACATTCATGATATAAACTTAATCCCCCCCCCCCCTTCCACAGGTGAGGCCACCTCTCCATGGACTCTGAGTCCTGAGTCTGAAACGGGGGCTGGCACAGGAGGTGTCTTGAGGCACTTTCCACTACTGCCCTGGTGTGACAGCCCCAGGGTCAGGAGCCCAAGACTTTCCTGCACTCAGCTTTCTAGGCATTATCTGGCCATTGGTGTTTAAGAAACTGAAGAACAGATGAAGATTAGAAGGGGCTCTGCCTAATGACTTGGAATTACAGATCTAGTAGGCCAAAAGAGAATCAATCATTCCGCAGCTGGTCCACACCACACAGTCTTTGAAACCACCTTATGAAATCAGAAATCCATCCTAAATTATTGCTCTACCTCTGACGGTTCTACTTCCTGCCAACCAGGATTTCACTGCAAAAATTTTGTTATTGTTTCAATTCCAACTCCACAGATTATACTATAAATCTCAGAAAATGGTACAGATAGAAAATGCGTACGCAGAGCTATGAGGAGCTCATGGGAAAAAAGGCTTGTAACAATGAGTATAAATGGACCAACCCTCTCCATAAAAATATGATCATTTTATGAGTCTAGAAGGTAAAAGCCAAACATATTTTTTCTTACAATTACAATTCACTGTTTGTATACATTTGCTATAAAATATATTTTATTTTAAAACTCTTTTATTCTTTCATGTATTATTGCACCACAGGACATTTGAAAGGTCATATTCTATTGGCTTTCTAACAGATTTTTACCTCTACTATTTAAGTTTTACTCCCATAACTTCTTCAATTGAACTGGACCAACTTCCTCAGTTGGACTGGATAAATAGTATCTATTTGAAAGAGACAAATAAATACAGAGAAAGGAAGGTGAAGAGAAAAAGAGAAGCCACTCACTGAGCACTTCTGCCTGCAGGTTCTAAGTTTTCACAAACTGTATCTCACTAAATATGCACGCAACTCATGAGGCGGCAAGAGACCCTCGTTGGTACAAAGAAAGAAACTGAAATAAGGAAGGTTGAGAGCTTGTCCTGAGTCACAGGTCAAGGCAGGGCCTGGTCTGGAAGACAAACCCCAACTCTCTGAGCCCAGCGAACTTGCTCGCTAGTAGGTGTCTCTCATGGAGATCACGCAGTGGCTCATGCCATCTGTTCTTGGGCTCTGAGACTGTTTTCAGAGTTTAGGCTGCACACAAAGTACTCTCTGAGATATAGCATTTCAAACTTGAGAGCTCTATTAATACTCCACTGTTAATGTATACACTCTGCTCTTTCCAGAGAAGGCACGGCGTTTCATGGAAATTATCCACAGTAACATTTGGAGCTAAATGCAAAGTGATTAAGAGCTAAGATTCCCAACTACAAAAAGAAAAAACTGCTCTAATTCCTAAGCAACTGAGTCATCTTTCTGTGATATAAAAGGTTAAGTCTAAGCACTATAGTGTAGTTTCCCAACTGTTCTCTCTGTATTTACTTACACACACAAGACTCAGAAAATGCCTATCAGTGATTTCTACCTTGAAGACAATGAGAAAGTGAACTCTGGGGGAAAGGGTTACATAATAATGAAAACTCAGTACTGAGCAAAAGTAACTCAAGGCAAAGAATTAACTTCGTGTCCGGGTAAGGATGACAAAATAAAGGCATCCCCCATCTCCTCTGAGAGCTCATTTAAAACAAGAAATAAAAAATATCAGCAACCAAACCCTACATCTTCGATGAAAGGAGGAAACAGCCAGACACAAGCCCACACAAACTAGGCAGCACGGCTGCCAAATACTGTGAGGTCTGACTCTAGAAGCGAGGCTCCGGCCTGCGCCCAAGCCCAGCATACTACTGGCTCGCTCTTAACATAGGTGTCACCACCCCAAGAGGCAGGGCGGACAACACTCACTTTAGGAAGACAAGAAGCAGCAGCGTGTTCAGGCCCAGAAGACACAGGAAATGTTTCCGCAGAGAACCATTCTGATAGCAAACAATCACCAGGGAGTGAGATTTAACAGAGAGGCAGGCAGTCAGGCAGCAAGTAATCACATCCTAAATCAGAAAGCCCACAGAATTTTCTCGTTAGCCATTACAGACCTCTGCAGTCACTAAGGAGAGCACCTCCAGATCCTCATCCTGCCCTGGCAAAAGAGGCGAAGGGATTCGGTGGGAGGCCATGCACTAACCAGACCAGCACAACCTCACGACTCTGCAGCCATCTGTGGTCCAACTCAAAGATGAGTTATCATCATCAGAGTCCTAAAGCCGGTCCACTGCAGTAAAGCCGACCAAGAAGGAAAGAGACAGGAACAGAAGCAAAACTGCAGTTTAAACATAAACTTTAAAAGTATTTTCCAAAGAAAGAAGTAGAAATCAGCTAAAGGAATCCGGTTTCGAAGAAATCATAAGCTTGAGCTAAAAACAGTGTAAGGCAGAAAGACAAAGTCAAAGGAGGGTCAAGGAGAAACAAGGTCTGAAATGCACAGGTCAGAAGCCAGTCTGCAGAGGTCCCCCAAACCTGCCAGCTCAGGCATGACGGACACCTGAGAGACTTTTCTCAAATTTGAGAATAATCCCCAAATTTATACAATGCTACAAAAAACTGTTAGAAAGATGAAGAAACTTTCCCACAGCGGCAATAATAAAAAGCAAATCTGAATCGACTATGCTAGGGAAACACTAAAATACTGCTCTACTCCCTCCATAAGAGAACAACAGAAAATCATTCTCATGTGAAGACATGACCCAGGGGAATGCGGCCAACAACTGCAGGAAAAAAAAGATTTACAGAAATGTGCCAGGGAGGGGGTGCCTGGGAGACTCGGTAGGTTTAGGTTCAGGTCATTTTGGGGTCGTGAGATCAAGCCCCGCACTGGGCTGTGCACTGAGCATTAAGCCTGTTTAAGATTCTCTGTGTGTACCCCTGCACACACATTCTCTCTTTAAAAAAAAAAAAAAGACAATGTATCAGGCAGTTAATAAAAATGTTCCATTATTTTTCTGGATTTTTTTTTAATGTTTGTAATATTATCAGCTTTTAAAATCTGTAACATATCACGATTATCTCCTTCCATTCTAGATATTCACTTCCCTTTTAAAGAAAAAAAAAAGGGGACGCCTGGGTGGCTCAGTTGGTTAAGCAGCTGCCTTCGGCTCAGGTCATGATCCCAGCATCCTGGGATCGAGTCCCACATTGGGCTCCTTGCTCGACAGGGAGTCTGCTTCTCCCTCTGCCTCTGCCTGCCATTCTGTCTGCCTGTGTTCACGCTCTCTCTCTCTCTCTGACAAATAAATTAAAAAAAAAAAAAATTTGAAGAGGTGATTATGAGACCCAAGAAGAGAGATAAAGGAACCAAAACAGAATACATTTGACTAAAAACAATCATGGATATTGTGGACAGGTTTAGAGACATCTTACAAAAGAAACTGGAAAAGAACAGATGATTCCAGAGATGGTGATAAACACTCAAAACAGACAAAGGAGATCTAATACACACTCAATTGATGCCCTTAGAAAAAAGAATATATATGCCAAGACAGAATAGAAGAAAACCTGAGATTTGAACCTGAAGACTCAAAGTTCTTCAGTATTAAGAAAAAATGAAACCAAACAATCAACATCGAGATATGTCCTGGCACAAAAACAAGCTTACAAGCATCCAGGCAGGAAAAAGTGAGCCAGGAAGGAAGGAGGGGAAAAGCCCGCTGAAACTCAAACTTCTGCACAGCGATCCTCTTGTCAAAAGGCAGTGAGTAACATCTGCACAGTTCCCAGGGAAAGAGAGGGTGAAGCAAGAGTTTCATAACAAAGACCACAACCAAACATTCTCAGGCATGTACAACTCAGCCAATCAAGAAACAAGTCAAAATGAGCCATTCAAGGTCAGCAAAACCATGGCAAAGAATTAGTGATGAACATTGGCTCTCTTTAAACTAGAAATAAAGCTAATCAGCTGTGGGAGTTATGATTACAGAAAAGAACATGTATTTATACCCTTGAAATCAAAGTCACAGCGCAGCATCTATAACAAACAGGGGAGAAAATACAGAAAGAATAAGTGGGCTTCTGCTCTTTGGTAAGGAAACTACCCGTAACAGTTTCAAAACGAAGTAACAGTAAAGCTTTCTATAATCTCGTTTCTTAGTTTTCAAACTTCCACAGGTTCTCGTGTGGTGAACAAATATTTCTCCAAAGTTCAGTAACCACACCTATTTCACTTTGGTTTCCCCTTTTGTGAAATTCAACAAAAGCAAACGTGGAGCTGCCATCCACTTTTTAGAATACTTCTATCCATCCAACGCTACCAGTCACCTTCGTGTGAATGGAAGCGCAAAGCTCAGAATGACGTCCACAGATGTTCCCAAGGTTTTCACTGGGTGGTGACATTTTTATTTATTTTAATTATTTTTTGTTTTGACTTCCCCTGTACTTTATTACTACTTAAAAATTTGTAATGTACAGGTATCAATTTACAAAAATAAGCAGCTTGTAGTTCTTTTTCAACCGAAGAATTAAACACTCAAGAGCCACCCCATATTCATTTTGAGGCTTTGAGGAAACAAGAAAAAAAGAAGTTACTGAAACAGAAGACGCAAATGGAGTTTTTGCAACATGGAAAGAAACTCACTGTAACGGCAGCCACTCTTCGAGGCTGGGTCACTCCCACCACTCGTCCTTCGGCGGTCCAGCCCGCTTCTGCAAGGTACTGCAAATAAAACCACATGTAAGTACGCATCCGACACCACTTCTCCAGAAACAATTTCTCCCAAAATAACCCTATTGTATTAAAATCACGGAGAAAGTTAGTAACAGATGGTTCTTATCCTGGTAGACATTTTGGAAATTATTTTGCAAATGAGGGATCAGAGGCTTGGCAATCTTAAGTAACTTGCTTACACTCACACCAGAGGTGATAATCAGAAGAACCTAGGCCCAAGTTCAACATTCTGCCTCCCCAGTCCTTCAAATTTCCAAGTACCAGAGCTGCCTGAAGGAATAAACTTCTATCCATGGGCCACACAGAACAGTGCTAACTCTATAGAACAAAGAATTTTAAAGTATGCACAGAGACACCTCAATGTAAATATCAACCATACAAAACACTTTAGTCAGATTAAATAAAAATAACTGGGGGTGCCTGGGTAGCACAGTCATTAAGCATCTGGCTTTGGCTCAGGTCATGATCCCAGGGTCCTGGGATCAAGCCCCACATTGGGATCCTTGCTCGGCAGGAAGCCTGCTTCTCCCTCACCTACTCCTCCTGTTTGTGTTCCCTCTCTAGCTGTGTTTTCTCTGTCAAATAAATAAATAAAATCTTTAAAAAATAAATTAATTATATAAAATAACTAGATTTTGTACATGTGTATATACGCCATTATATCCATACACATAAAATTCAATGGTATGTATTTATCTGATTTATGTATTTATGTATGTATGTATGTATGTATTTATATATGTATTTATTTACTATATATATTCATTTGTTATATACTCATTTGATTGTATACATTTTTAAACTCCAAAGTGGGTAACAGCTGTTATCAGTTACACATTTTTATAATGTCTAAATTGTTTCAAAATGACTATTTATTTTACAGTAGGACAAAAATTTAAAATCCTATTACATGTCTCTGCTCACTTGTTCAAAAGAAGGGAGGAAACGAAAGAGAATGGTTGTCGACGGAGGATTGGGAAGGAAGGAGGAGGACTGGAAACAGGGCCGCAGGGAAGGAAGAGGGAACGACGATGCTCTGAGTCGCGGTTTCTGGGGAGCTCTGACTCCGACCCAGGCATGTTCCACGTGCTCTTCAAGTGTCCAAGACGTAACCAAAACCAATCAAGATGTACATGAAGGGAAACCAGGAGGAAATCCACTAACAAATGGCCCTTCCTGTAGTACAAATGAATTACAGGATCACCCCAAAGCGGGTGGAGAAGACACAACCTAAGTAACTGGAGAACACCGTCTGGCCTGCATGGTGTAAAGCCAAAGACAGAGAACTGTGATCTAGTTAGTAAATGTGGGTAAATAACCAAATGGGGGTATGGGTTAGTAATTCTAGAACTACTTTATGTTTACATTAGAATTCAACAAATAATTAACATATTGAAAATAATGAGGAATGAGTTTCTCACTGTAGGTGAAATTTACAAACAAGGAAAGGCTAAAATGAGCCCCATGGCATTGGATTACCATCAGAAGTATTAGCATAAATTCATGGTTTTTAATACATATACAGATTGATACAGATATACAGATGTTTTCATGTAAGGGGATTAGCAGTCCCATCTATATTTCCTAAATCAGCCCACTGAGACTTACAGCAATGACACCTCAGAGCAATGAGCACCCTACCTCCCAATTCTTGATTTCTAAACACCATTCTCCAATAAAGGAGCCAGGGCTCCCTGGAGAAGTGTTCGATCCCAGGGCTAGTGCAGGGAAAATAGAAGACAAGCCTGAAATGCCCTGTAGTACTAGAAACTAAGGAAAGGTTCAAAAAAAAAAGGACAGAGGCTTTAGGAAAGAACGTAGGGTCTAACTAAAGGAGCTCCTAATGATCACAGTAACAAACTAAAAAAGACAGTATTGGATTTTAGGCCACAGAACCAAATATATCTCTATGAATCCACACTGATATACAGAAACAACTGAACAGATAAATGAGGAAGAAAGGACAGTTCTTCCTTAGAGAAGATTCCATTAAATGAAGGAAAAGGGGAAAGAGAAAAGCATCAAGCAAATGCCTGAGTAAGTGCTCAGACAAGATCCATTGAGGGATGCTAAAATTAGGAGGCAAAAGCTTGAAGGAAAGGGGAGTCTGAAATATCTCCCCCCAAGATATTTACCAACTACCAAAAGGCAAGACAGTAACTTAAGACGCAAAACCTGGCACCTGAACCAAGGTTAACCTTGGCCAGTGATCAGTCATCAGTATCTCAAACCCCATAATACAATGCAGTGAGGACACACCGTTTCTATGGTATTCTTTCCCCAAATGCACTACCTCATTCTAACCATGAGAAAACATCATACAAATCCAAACTGAGAGGTGTTCTATCACATAAAGGCCCAGCACGCTTCAGAACTGCCAAGGTCCTAAAGGATGAGGAGGACAGACTGTAGAAACTGTCCCAACCTAGAGAAGATGGGGAGACACAGCAACTCACTGCAAAGTGAGGTCCTGGACCTTGGAGCTAGAAAAGGACACCAGTGAGAACACTAAAGAGATGCCTAAGATCTGTAGCCCAGTGGCTGCGCTGTACCCATGGCGATGCCTGCTTTTGGTTACCGCACCAGGGGAAGTGGTGGGAGAGGTTTAAGGGAATTCTGTGCTATTTTTGCAACTGTTTTGTCAGTCCAAAATTAGCTAGAAATAATAGTTTTTTTAAAATGACTGTAAGGAACAACATGTTTTAGATAATGTAGGTTTTTGCTATAAAAACTGTAAAGTTTCCCTCTCTTGTATTAAATGCATAAGCAAAACACTACCAACCACACCAATCAACACAAAGACAAAAACAAAACTACGAGAAATAACAACTAAGATTCACGGACTATGTTATTAGGTGTCAGACACTGTGCAGAGCACCTTGCCTGCATAAGCCCGTTTCAACCTCACAACACACCTATGAGGAAGGTAATGGCATCATCAACAATTTAGAGAGAAGCAAACAAAGAGATCCTATAACTTGTCCAAGGACCTGGGTAAAAATCTAAGAGCTGGGATTTAAGCTCAGCAAATCACGGCCATGCCACATAACCAGGACACGATTCTACCATCCGAAATAAAACACACATACTTGTAGTCAATCTCTTAGTAACAGTGGTAAGCAAGAGAAAAGTAATTTCCATAATAATAAACAACCTGCCCATGAAGCCATTCTCCTCCATACACCTGTGATTCAGACCACTGCATGCTTATGACTGCTGACAGATGAAAATTTAAAGATGCTGCAAAAGCAGGAAAAGTGTTGCTATCAAAAGGAAGTGGATGTCACGCTGAATTCCATCTTCGCTCTTTTTAAGGGTCACCAAATCTGGTGTTCTCATTAAGGAGCGGGATAAGGAAGCACTCCATCAAAAACAGCGCTAACAAAAAGTGTAGCAAAGAACTTGTTTTCATCGTCCATTGTTTTGACAGAGCTCTGGGGGAAAAAAAAAAATCATCTAGGTTCCACAAATAGTTTGTGAAATTTCAAACGGGTGCTTGGTGCTTTAGCATGTGGTACTTTTCCAAGGAAAGACATTATATAAATCCAGCAAGACGGTGTGTTGAGAAAAACCTGCTCCACATTCTCGCTGTGACCTTCAGCTCCTCAGCCTGTCCAATTTTCCTAGGCCGTAACTCAAATTAGCGTCCCCAGGAGTTGCGGTGGTCTCAGGGAAGAAGAACTGCGTGGTGCAGGGAAGAGGGATGGTCCTTCCACAACGAGGGGAGGCAGGTATCCAGACCGATAATATGATCAACTATCACACAAGGACCCATTCATCAATTTCACCAGCAAAGTTTCGGAGAGTCACTCCTCATCGTTTATTCTTTGTGCTTTTTGAATTCTGCAACCATGGGAATGTATTCAAGAAACACAGTGCTTGCAAGAAAACACAGTTCCTTAAAAGCAATTAATTAATTAATTGCCCTCTGATCCAGCAACTCCCTAATTACTATATTTATTCTGTAAGTATACCCACACATGTGCTAAATTACATGCAAACTGACTCACTGTATCACTGTGGTAACACAAAGCTGGAAACAACCTAAATGCCTCAGCTAGGAATTGGTAAAATAAATTATGTGCGATCTACACAAATGAAAAATGATACATTAAGGGGGGAAAAAAAAACAAGGTACCTTAAAGCACGCACAGATGTTACCTATTTGTGTTTTAAAAGAGTGGATACACACACACACAGTTCTCTGTAAATGCAGTAAGAAAATCTCTGAGAAACTAATGACATCAGTTCTATCTGCATACAGGAAATGAGCATCAGAGGGCAGGGCAGAGGAGAGATCTTCTTATGTCCTTCCACATCTCTTAAATTGCAAACCATGTGAACCTATTAAATAATTCTCCAGAATTAAAAAAAAAAAAAAAAGTTTCCTTTGTTCTCCACAATGCCCAGGCCAGATCCTCAGATCCTGCTCTTCCGCCTCCAGGCCACTCTTTCCCTGGACTCACCCCTCAGCAGGGCCTCTCTGTTGCCCGGCAGCTAAGCCTTGCTGGGAGAAATGACCAGATCCTTGTGCTGTACTGTATGGCGGATCCAAATACCTCCCACCCCCACACCCGAGGCAAGATTACACGTACCGCCACCTGACCACTACCTGGCCATGAAACCTGCCTTGTCCAATGAAACTTGAGCAGAAGTGCCATTTCCAGTCACAAGTTCTAAAACCTAAGCCATCTCTTGATCCTGCCATGTACCCCAAGACTCCCAGGCCCCATCTTGGGTCATCTCCCATCCTGGATCATCAACCCAAGAAGACCACAGAGTAGGACGAAGAAATAAACCTTTATGAGATAATACAGCTTCTTTTGCCTAGAGGCCACCATGTGCTGTTGTCCTTTCTCTACTGCTGTCTGTTCCCTTTCACTTACCTGGCCCTAGCTCCCCATGGAGATCACCCAGGGACCTTTTAAGAAATACCTGGGGCGCCCGGGTGGTTCAGTGGGTTAAGCCTCTGCCTTCGGCTCAGGTCATGATCCCAGGGTCCTGGGATCAAGCCCCGCATTGGGCTCTCTGCTCAGCAGAGAGCCTGCTTCCCTTCCTCTCTCTCTGCCTGCCTCTCTGCCTACTTGTGATCTCTCTCTCTGTCAAATAAATAAATAAAAATCTTAAAAAAATAAAAAATCCTAAGAATAATGTAATGACAACTTTAAAAAAAAAAAAAAATACCTATGTCTGGGCCACAGCCTAAATCCATTATTGATTTGGGCAAAAGAAGCTGTATTATCTCTTCTGTAAGATGAAAAACAGAACTAATCTGTGGGGTTAGAAGCCAGAATGAGAGATATCCTTGTGTGTTCCCCAGGAAGCAGGAAGAGAGGGCAGGAGACCAGAAAGGGACACAGAGGACTTCTGAGGCTCTGGTAATGTTCTCTTCTGCTTCTTGATCTGGGTGCTGGTTACACGTGTGTATTCACTTGTGAAAGTGTATCAAGCTGTACAATTATGATCTAAGTACTTTGTGATATAAGGTTCATAGTTCTATAAAAATCTACATTAAAAAGGGAAGGACAGCCTGCAGTGACTCTCATCCTTGACCACTGACGTATCATTCTTCACCCTCCAAGCCACGGCTGTAAAACACACTTTGACCTCACCTTGTCTCTCCACTCTTGCTGAGTCCCAAACACTTCTCACACCCCAGTGTCTCTGCCACAATATTTCCTGGATAAGAACGTCTTCTTGGCCAGCTCCCGATGGTCAAAGTCTACTTCAAATGCCATTTCTTTTACAAAGCCTTTCCTGATCCTTCTGTCCACTTCTGTCCACACTAGACAGTGGCTTGCCTCGTAACAAGGGCTCCTTCCAGAGCACCATGAAATTCTTTGGTAGTCTATTTTTATTTACAACTAGAGCAGTATTGACTCATTTCACCCTCCTCTTCAACTGTAACTGGTTGAGGACAAAAACCAGGCATTATACCTCTTTGAGTCCCCACTGTTCTTTCAGAGTATGGCTATTCAATCATTATTTTGGAATTATAATAAATCAAAGACAACTGTTACTTCTATGGTCATCGATCACAAGAGCCAAAAGCTGAATAAAAAGTATCTAGTTGGGTTGAATATATTCTGACAGAAGATCTTTAAAAAGCAAATTATAGTAAAGAGAGTTCTCAAATTATAAACCCCTTCCATCCAGGGCGCCTGGGTGGCTCAGTGGGTTAAAGCCTCTGCCTTCGGCTCGGGTCATGATCCCAGCGACCTGGGATCGAGCCCCACGTTGGGCTCCCTGCTCAGTGAGGAGCCTGCTTTCCCCCCTCTCTCTCTCTGCCTCCCTCTCCACCTAGCTGTGATCTCTGTCAAAAAAAAAAAAAAGAAAAAGAAAAGAAAAAAAACCCTTCCATCCAAATTTAAGTGCAAAGACACATATGAGCATATACTCACTTGTGGGATCTGTGTGCTTTTCCCACATCCCGTCTCTCCAACAATCACCACTGTCTGATAGTTTTCTACCAAGTATAATATATGATTCCTAAGCTGAAAAATAGAAACATACATTGTAAAGAGCCATACATTTTCTTAAAAGACCTAAACAAAGATATTTAAACATTATAAATTTCAAATGAGTTGTTTGAGCTGTTTGCCAAAGGAAAGTAAATCTTAAAAAGAACTATCAAAATAGATTCCCAGTTTGCAGTGCTGGTGACCATATAAGCTGAAACAAGTGCAACTGAGAGCAGTAACTTAACAAAGTATGCAATGCAGATACCCTTTGACTCAAGATTTTTCACTTACAAGAAGTTATACTACACATACTAACACTACATATGAACGAAGAGGTATATATACAAGCATACTCACTGAAGTGTTTTTTGTAATAGCCAAAAATTCAGTCTAAATGTTCATCAACAGGGTTAAATTAGTTATGAAACACTCCAACAATGGAATATCCTTGGGTGCTAAAAAGAACAAATGTCTACTAGAAACAAAATGAGGGTTGCTGGAGGGGAGGGGTGTAGGCGGATGGGGTAACTGGGTGATGGACATTAAGGAGGGCATGTGATGTAAGGAGCACTGGGTGTTATATAAGACTGATGAATCACTGAACTCTACCTCTGAAACTAGTAATATACCATATGTTAATTAACTGAATTAAAAAAAAAAAAAAGAGGGGCGCCTGGGTGGCTTAGTGGATTAAGCCTCTGCCTTCAGCTCAGGTCATGATCTCAGGGTCCTAGGATCAAGCCCTACATTGGGCTCTCCACTCAGCAGGGAGCCTGCTCCCCCCACCCCCGCCACCTGCCTCTCTGCCTACTTGTGATCTCTGTCTGTCAAATAAATAAATAAAAATCTTTAAAAATAAATAAAAATAAATAAATTTTTAAAAAGAACAAATGTTTATTTGCACTGATAAGGAATGGCCAACAAGATATGTTAAGGGAGCAACTCAAGGTGCAAAACAGTATAAATAATACTCTACTATTTTTGTTTTTAAAGAAAGGATACATACATGCTATGTACAAGCTATCCTGGCAGGAAATAATACCAAACAAAAAACTGGTCATTGTGTCACCTCCAGCAGCAGAAGAGGGTGGCCAGGGAGCAAGGGTGTGACGGAGAGCTTTACATTTCCTACAAGTTATACATTACCTAGTTACAAATTCTTCCACTTATTAACTGAGGGGGAAAAAAAGACAAAAAGAATATGCTTTCACCTCTACCTCTAAATCCAAGCTCGTGATAAAGCTACACCTGTATTTCAACTGAGCCTTTCTTTACCCATTCACTGTGAGCAGAAAACAGAAGAGATGATTCCAACATCCTATCTACTTAACCTCTGAGTGTGTTTTTGTACCCACGTGTGCTGAGAGACACACCTGACAGCCTGGAAATTCATGAAGGTATTCCGTAAATACCTGGTCTGGAATGCCGAGAACCCTGCCGAGACCCCCACCCTTACTGCTCGGCCCATCTGACTGGGCCCCGACGACGCAGTTGCACCGGGAGAGTGAACACGCTGCCTAACTGCCTCACGAAAGTACTGGCTGCTTGGGGTTTTTTAATTTGGCATTATTTGAGGTCCAAATATCTAGCTCTCACATTTTAGTGTGAAATCGTCTTACGATATTTGTTAAAAATGAAGATTCCTAGCCCTACTCCGAGGGTTTCTGACTCAGCAGGAGTAGGGTGGAGCCCAGGAATCTGCATTTCTCAAGCATACACAGCAGATCCTGTTACAGGTGGTTTCTCTTGATTAGTCTAAACGTTTTTTTTGTCAGTTGCCTGGACTTGGGGATTGCTTTCATTTTGGGTAGGGGAAGGCGAAAGGTTTGGGATCTTGGCAGGTACTCTGTGAATGGTAGATCCAACCAGTGGGTGGGCAGATGGATAGATGGATGGATGGTGGACGGTCAAGGAAAACTTGGAAGACAATCTGAATACAAAAAGAAACAGACAAGGCATTCCAGGAAAGGGAAATAACATAAGAAAAAGGAAAAAGATGGAAACAAGCAAACTATACAAACTCTATTCCAGGGGCATTATCAAGAGCCCACAAAAGGCTCGAGGTGTGGTTGGGAAATGAGTTACAAGACAGGTAGTCCCGGCTTCCCTAGCAGAGCTAGAGTCTGGACCTTCCCTGGGCTGTCAGTGCCTTACTGGATGAGACCGAGCTGGAGAAAACTGAAGGCCGTAACTCACACTTCACATACTAGATAAGATGGGCTGCACATGGAGAAGGTCCAAGTTGGTGTGACATTCGAGAGAGACATGACCAGATTTCCAGTCTGGAGACTGCAAAAATGACAGCAGCACCCACGGGCGAAAGGAGAGAAATGCACAAGGGCTGGTGCGGAGGAGGGGACAGAGCTTCAGGGAGGGGGCGTGTAAGGGAGTGAGAGGACCACCTCGCATAGCAGTGATCGGGCCCCAGCAAGACCACCACCCTATAGAAGGCGGTTGAGAAGGCTGCCTTGTATGGCAGCAGGGAAAAGGGAGTAACTTTAAATTTATTGCCCCTTATAGTTTCAATTTCTGTTTTTAAAGCTACTTTTAGTTTTAATGGGGGAGGGGTTGGTGAATGGGTCCCTTTTACCCTTTTCATCTTCTAGATTTATCTTTAACATCTCATGAGAACCTAACTATGCTTAACTTCTGTTTTGCTTTTTACCAATAACCCGTAAAATTTTAATTTCCATTAATATGTTAAACCTTGATTACTTTTTCATTTGTTTTATTTATAGTTTCTTGTAAGTTCAGTTGGAGGATGAAGAACACTCAAGAAAAGGCCCAAATTAAATTCTTGGTAAACAATAATTATCTGTGTACTTGAACACTCACAATATGTCAGCGACCTTGCTAAATGCTCTGTGTGGATTATCTCATCTGGGCCTCATAATGATCCTGTGGGGGAGGGGTTATTAGTCCCATATTACAGATACCAACACAGAAGCTCAGATGGTGTTTTGTGCTGTGAGAACAGCACAAAAACAAGGAAGCTTGGGCTTGAGCTCTAAAGTCTAGCTCCAGAATCCTGATACCACCACAGATCAAACTGCATCCCTCAACAGTGAGGCAGCAACAGTGAACCTATAATCTTATCTCCTGAGGGGCAAGCTGGTTTACCTTCACATATATTGAATACAGTTAATCAACTGAGAGAGAAACCCAGAAAGGTCAGTGAGTGACTAAAATGTTCGGAACCACATAAAACTCTTATCTAGGTGACTTGGCTAAGTTAAGAAGGATTCTGTTTCAAATCAATTTGGAGAAAGCCCATATTAAGAGAAGAGGAATGATTAACACCGTCTAGACAAAGGGACACCCTTAGTGTGAGAACTTAGGAGCTTTCCCCCAGCACTGTACAGAAGAAGAAGACAGCGAGCCACGGGTGCTGGTGGCCACACCTACTGGTGTCATTCCAGGGGCATCACGTGAGGCTTCAAGAGCGCATCACCCTTCCTCGGGGGCTATTACGAAGAAAACATTCTTCAGCTCTATCTAAATGGCCCTTGTTCTACGGCTCCCTTGCTGATTACAGTCTGGCTTCCCATGTGGTCTTGGCAACAGGAAGAAAGCGAGCCCATGGACCACGTGTGTCTGCACTGGAGAACTATGGCTATAAACAAACGTATTCTGAATTCTAGCTTATGCTTTGGTCTCTTACAAAATGAACATACGTCCATTTTGTGAGACCAATAAAATCAAGGGCCGGATGTGCACAGAGTATATAATACCACCCAAATCCTGTCACTGTGTCAGTGGGAGGTAACTTCTTCCACAGAAACCTCCTCATATATCCAGTGAGTCCTTTTTAAAGAAATTCGCCTTTAAAAAGAAAGCTAACAGGGCGCCTGGGTGGCTCAGTGGGTTAAGCCGCCTTCAGCTCAGGTCATGATCTCAGGGTCCTGGGATCGAGTCCCACATCGGGCTCTCTGCTCGGCGGGGAGCCTGCTTCCTCCTCTCTCTCTGCCTGCCTCTCTGCCTACTTGTGATCTCTGTCTGTCAAATAAATAAATAAAATCTTTAAAAAAAAAAAAAAAAGAAAGAAAGCTAACATTGGCCACAGGCTAGTAATCTGTTGAAGCTGGAGGCACAGCAGTTCATCGTTCTGTTTTCTCTACTCTTCTATATGGCTGAATTTGTCCATACTGAAATCAAAGAAGGGGGAAAAGAATGGCGTTCCATCTCTTCGAGTTTTTCATTTTGTAACAATATCTAACAACAAAAAAAAAAAATTTAAGGACTTTCAAGGTTTATATGGTTAAGTAACACACACGTATTCTGAGCTTCATCCTCTCAGATAAGGGCAGCTCCGAGCTCACTGTGTCCTACAGAATCGCTAAGAGGGAGAGGACATGATTCACTGTGGTACCAAGTCTGCGGTCACCACACACTGCTTCGGGCCAACCGACTGCGCATGCTTATTCAGTGTACCTTGAACACGGGCAGCTTCTGCCTCTGCTGCTCGATAGAAAGGGCAGCGTAGGGATTGTAGACGACGGTTGTTGCAGAGTTTTCAGCTAGACTCTGTCTCTCCTCAGAGATGCTGACACCTGGTCCCTCGGTACCTGTAAGAGAAATGCTTTTTTCAGATTCTCTGATGCAACCAATGCACAGAAAAATGTGCAGACGTTACAAATTCAAAGGCAAAGATACAACACAAGCAATGCATTTGACCTCAAACTACTAGAAGATACTCAACTTTAACTTCAGGAGAGCATCTAGGAAAGACTGAGAGAATACAAAAATCTTCCCTAAAAAGCTTCACCGAAGCATCAAGAACCGAGAGGAGAGTCCCACTGGGCTCCAACTTGGCCACACATAACTGTATTCCAGAAGACAATGTTTTCCGGTCACTACCAATTACTACTCATACAAGCGACAGAATCCCAGTGGGAACTGGCTGAGGCGCAGGGAGAGGGCCGCTGCTGCAGGGGCGGGTGGCAAGGACGAGGGACAACAGGAACCAGGCACGCAAATGCTGCCGGGGCTTGCTCCTTCTCTCATCTTAGCGCCTCTCCACCAGCTCCTTTCGATCCCTCAACTTGGCTTCTTGGGTCGGAGCTGGAACCAAGGCCACTCAGGCTCATAATTCCGGGCCATCCACTCACTCACTCCACAAGGACTGAAGTGCAGGAGATACCACAGGGAACACTCCCGATGCTAGGCCCTACCCTTAAGCAGCTTATTTGCTTCTTTTACTCCTCCTCCCAGAACACAGCTTCGTCAGGAGGTGGTAACACATGCTAAAGAGAAAGTAAAAGACTCAGCGAGGTAAGGCTGGGAGTCCCTGGTGTGTGGGGTCTGGAAGCCGGGGGAGGGTCCTCTTCCCCCAGCGCAGGTCCAATACCCAGCCTGATCCAACCAACCATGGCCAGTGGTGTGGGATGCAGGAGACAGCCGCCCCCCCTTTTTTTTCATTTATTTATTTTCAGCGTAACAGTATTCATTATTTTTGCACCACACCCAGTGCACCATGCAATCCATGCCCTCTATAATACCCACCACCTGGTACCCTGACCTCCCCGCCACTTCAAACCCCTCAGATGGTTTTTCAGAGTCCATAGTCTCTCATAATTCACCTCCCCTTCCAATTTACCCCAAACCCCTTCTCTCTAACTCCCCATGTCCTCCATGCTTTTTGTTATGCTCCACAAATAAGTGAAACCATATGATAATTGACTCTCTCTGCTTGACTTATTTTACTCAGCATAATCTCTTCCAGTCCCATCCATGTTGCTACAAAAGTTGGGTATTCGTCCTTTCTGATGGAGGCATAATATTCCATAGTGTCTATGGACCACATCTTCCTTATCCATTCGTCCATTGAAGGGTATCTTGGTTCTTTTCACAGTTTGGCGACCGTGGCCATTGCTGCTATAAACATTGGGGTACAGATGGCCCTTCTTTTCACTACATCTGTATCTTTGGGGTAAATACCCAGGAGTGCAATGGCAGGGTCATAGGGAAGTTCTATTTTTAATTTCTTGAGGAATTTCCACACTGTTCTCCAAAGAAGCAGCCCCCATTTGAACCACAGACCTGGAGTGGTTGGGTGTGAAGTACCATTCCAAGAAACCAATGCCGAGCAGATTAAATGACAGCTTTCCACGATGGCTGCTTGGTAAGAACAATGACAAATTGGTGCTCAGGATGGTGAAAAATGGCCATATCCCATCATATAAAACTCTTATAGGTACCATGGATTTTAGCCTTTGAAGGAAAATGCCTTAAGAGGAACATGGGTTCAATTTTTATGGTTAGTTTCCAGAACTTTTCGTGCCGATTTGTGTGTGTACCCCTTGGACAGAACTCAGAGTAGTAAGTGACACAGGGTTTGGAATTCAACGCGACACAGGAAGCTATTTTCAAAGGCTAGAGTTTTGAGCACTGGGGTGGAATGCCTCTGTGAATCATAAAAACCCTGCCTGGAAGATCAAACATGGGGGCACTATAGGGGTGATTATCCAAAACCATCATCTCCCAGGACTTCTGAACTCAGAGTCTGATGCCATGTGAAAGCACCTTTGTCCCAGTAACTTATTTTGACATTTTTTTGCAGGTCCCAAATCCCCTCAAGAATCTAATAAAGGCTATGGACTCCCTCTCCTGAAAAATACACCTGAATGTAATGTATCGGGATAGAAAATGCTCATGGTCCATAAACCCCCTAGAGCTAAGTTTAGAGTCACTGTCACAGATCTCTAATCCCTTCTTCATTTATTTCTAGGAACACAGTTGTGTTCCAGAGGTCCAAGATTGCCAAAAATCGTGTAAGTGGGGCACAGCCGTATTGTTTTTGCCAAAACGCTGACCTTCCTTTCAACAAGATAAAAGATAGAACAGGACCTGGAACAAAGCCTGTGTTCAAAGAGGCAGGTTTCCCTTCTTCCCTTATTATCGCCACATCTAAATAACTTCTTATAACCCTTCCCCAAGAAAACTACTGCAAAGAATACCTCATCCTCATCCACTGCTTTTGTCGCAAATTCCCTCCTTTTTAAAACACGTTTTAAACCTTTCCAGGCTGTCTTAAAGCCATGTTAGCATCACTCCTGCAAGGACTCTTCCTTGCTCCCACACCAGGGTTTAAATGACCCAAGGGTCTTCTTCACTACCCCTCCCCGGCTCTCCCCTACAGCTAAGTCCTCCTCAGTACATTCTTTTTTTTTTTTTTTTTTTTTAATTTATTTATTTGACAGACAGATCACAAGTGGGCCAAGAGGCAGGCAGAGACAGAGAGAGGGGGAAGCAGGCTCCTGAGCAGAGAGCCTGATGCGGGGCTCAATCCCAGAACCCTGGGATCATGACCTGAGCTGAAGGCAGGGGCTTTAACCCACTGAGCCACCCAGGCGCCCCCTCCTCAGTATATTCTGTCATGACATGTTTTACAAGAGCTACTGTCAATCAATAAGGAGTGTGTCTCCTCCTCACAAAAGACTTCATTCAGCCAAGTGAGGACTGCCTCCCCTCTATGTACATCCCACAGTCCATTCTGATTACCTATGGCTGCCTTTCCCTCAGGAGCATTCTCTATACTTAAGGGAGTAACAAGTTCGTAATCCTGCAAAGCACAAATGCCTTCATTTCTCCATCTACAAAACAAGGCTGGAAACAGCAGCCCCCAACCACCCCCACAGAGCATTCCCTCACCTTTCAATTTTTTCAATTCAGTTTTTCAATTTGAGTGATGCCCCATTAGTGGGTTATGGAATGAATGCAGAGGGGTCACAAATAGCACTTTTTTAAAAATAATGAACTAGAAACAGAACAGCGTTATCTCTTGCTTTACCCCAAAATATATCCTATCACTCAACACCATCTCGCTACTCAATTACTTTGGTTTTTTGGACATTCCTGAGGCATGCACACATCCCACTTTGCCTTGGTCATGCTGCACCCTTTGCCCAGAGCTCCATACTCCTACCTTTCCAAGGAACAAACCTTATTTGTGTTTCACTGTTCACCTCAAAAATATCACTATCTTTATGAAGTATTTCTTATCCACACATTGAATCTTTCCCTCTCTTCTATGCCTCTGTGTAATTAAAATAGTTACCATGTACCTAGTACTAAGAGCTTTACATGCATTCTCATTTAATCCTCAAAACAATCCTTTGGGTAGGTGCTGTTATGCCCAATTTACAGATAAGGTCACTGAGACTGCGCACTTAAGTGAGTTTGCCAAGTCAGCAGGGTTAGCAAGTGGCAGTCAAGGATAGCTTTACAGTCTGACTCATAGAACTTATCTCCCTTACCACCACTTCTTTCTGCCTCACTTTAATACCTCTTCTAAAGGATATCTAACTTCACATCATAACTTGAGAGAGAGAATAAATCTTGAGAGCAGAGCAGCGGTCTGGTCATCTGTATTTGCCTCCTGATCACTCAGTTAGGCGTTCAGTACGTATACCCTCAACAAAGGAACTAAAAAACGCAACAGAACTCTTCCAGCAATCCCACGCTCTTTAGCCAAAACAGTATTCTGTTCTGATTTGCGACAATTCATTTACGCCTTTATTATACTTAATGTTTTGGCCCGTTATTAAAGGCTTGAGTAAGTAAAATAGAAGGTATCTCATCACCTAATGCAATCTTAGTTCTGGCTGAAAATAAAATTCAGGACAGATAACTGGCTAATGATTTGAAATGCTGAATACAACTGTCACTAAGGGACAAACTACAGATTTTTTTTTTAAGATTTTGTTTATTTATTTGACAGACAGATATCACAAGTAGGCAGAAAGGCAGGCAGAGAGAGAGGAGGAAGGCTCCCTACTGAGCAGAGAGCCCGACGCGGGGCTCGATCCCAGGACCCTGAGATCCGTGACCTGAGCCGAAGGCAGAGGCTTAAACCACTGAGCCACCCAGGCGCCCCCAAACTACAGATTTTTAAAAAGAATTAACATCCCTTGCTTGGTCTTATCTCCCACATCACATATATGCATGGTTAGCATCTCAGGGCACCACTCTAAAATACCCTTTAAAAGCTTTCCCTGTATTACCTTCTCCATCTCATTTCATTTTTGCTGCAATATACTTTGCACACCCACACCTGCAGAGGGGCAAGTGGTGGAAAAAGGCAAGCTGGTTAACTGATAAAAAAAACTTCTTCTGTTTTTCACAAGAAACTGATGGAAGGAGGAAGGCATCTAGCAGGATCTGGCAAGTACACAGTCAATAAAATCCTGATGAATAAGGAAACGAAAACGCATCAGGCAAAGCATTTTGTGACTCACGTTCCTGTTTGCCTGAGAGAGGGAAAGTGGGTGACAGCCAATACAAAGGAGGGCGGTCACTTTCTGGTAGGCACTCAAGATGGGCAAGGATTACCCTAAAACAAAATAAGGCACTTTCCCTTTTCTATGAACACTTACTCTGGGTCAGACAAGGCACCGTGCTCGTCAGTCAAGCCCACAGGATAGTTATTACTCCACCCATTTCACAGGAGGAGGCTAGGACTCAGAAAAATTAAGTGACTTGCCCAAAGAACTCTGCTACTCCAGGGCACAGCCGAGAAGTCGAACCCAGGTAACCCAACTCCACACTTGAGCTCCTAAGCCCTCAGCAGCACGGCTCGCCCGGCCACAGCGCAGCCCCGGGCGGTAACAGGACACGCGTGGGCGGGCGTTCCAGCGCTTCCCCAGCGTTGGGCAAGACAGGCATCACGCGTGGGGAAAACGAGGCCCGGGGAAGCTGAGACTCTAACAAGGTCACACAGAGAGTTTCTGCCCAGGCTGGGGGCGGACGCCCGAATCTGTCGGGACCACGGTGGGCGCCCGAGCCGCAGAGCCTACCAGCTCTGAGGCGGCGGTGGCCAGCCCGCCGAGGTCAGGCCTGCGAGCAGGTCCGTAGGCTCCAGGACGCCGGCTGCGGGGCCAAGATCAAAGTCAGGCCGCCGCATCTGCCCAGCGTTTCTCCAAGGGCCTTACCCGGTCGCCAGAACTTCACCGGTCCCACGGGCGCAGCCATGCTGGGGTGAAAGGTCACGAGGTTGACTCCACCCCTCCGTTGCGCGTGAGCCCCCGGAGGGGCTGGGGGGCGTGGCCCGCGGGGAGCCTAGGCCCCTGCGGTTCCGGCGGAGTTACGGCCACGCCCCCGTGCTCTCCACCGCCCCCCCATCACGTGACCTACGGCAGGTTTCCAGGAGCGCTCCGGCCCGGCCCGCTGACCCACGTGACGGGCCCCGCCATATTGGGGAAAAGGGAGCGGTTCTCTGACTTTTTTAGTGTGGTGTGTGAGGGTTCGAGGTGGTCTTTCCAGCAGCATGGCCCGGGCAGGTTGGCGGCCACGCGGAGATGATGCATCCCAAATGAACTGCTAAATACTGATTATGTTACAAGCTGCACCAGCTTGACCGTTTCTCTTTCAGTCCTCTCCATATTAAGAGCAGCTGCCTCCAATAAATAATTGTTGGGAGCCCACTGTATGCCCGGGTGCTGCAGTTTCGGCCCCTAGTGCAGCGTCTGTCCAAGGTGGGGGGGACGTTGGACAGTAAATGAATAAATGCTCAAGAAACAGTAGTATTTATTATCACCGGTGAATAAAACAATGGTAAGTGGTATGGAAATCGGGGAGGGGGGTTGGAATAAGAGTCTAAGAAATGGGTAGATCAGTTAGGCTAGGGCACTAACCCAGTGTTTCCTCCAGTCTGACTGCTTTTAGGATTCCAAGTTGCTTGTTAAAAATATAGATTCTAAGCCTGGATCCAATTCTGAGTCAGAATCTCCAGGGGTGTGGCCTGGGAGCCTGCATTTTAGGAAGCTGCTCAGATGGTTCTTCCAATCAAGGAGCTAGAGAAAATTCCACTAATCCCAAAAAGAGGAAATGTTTTATGGGTAGGCCCCTAACTGGAAGGGAGAGGCTTCAGAATTTACGCGTTTTTAGAGCTGTGACGAAAATTCTGCATTCGTTGTAAGAAATGGCATACCCTGGAAAGATCAAGAGCCTTGAAGACAAGTAGAGGTGATTGGGAATCCTGACTTTGCCATTTCGTCAGGCCTAGCTGTCATCTAATCTTAGTTGTAAAATGAGGTCTTCAAAGGTTCTGTTAAATGAGGTAACATGTTAAAACACCTAACAGTGTAAGACATAAGCATTCAGTCAATGTTAACTCTCCTTAACTTAAGTAGGGCAAATCCACCAGGGGGGAAAAATCAAATTTACAGGGATGCATTCATTTTCCAAATATCCCCTTTAGTTCCATAATAATAAATATAGGGCTCAATACATGATAACCTCTCTGCCAAGAAATCTTCACTCATCTTTAAAATATCTTCATATGGGCCGGCTCTAAGTGTACTCTAAATTCACTGGCTTAAGCATCCCCCCTCTGTACACAAACTCAGAGCCTGTTTGCTCATTTTTGTGGTACCATTTAGTTGAACTATAGTTAATCTGCCTCCGCTATTAACATGGGGAGCTTCTTAAGGACAAATTCACTCAGAGCCCGATACTAAGTACCTGTTGAATAATGTACAGGAAAACACCATGCTTTCTACTTAGTTTTAATTCTGCATGGCACTGATCCTTCCTTGTTTTATCTTATTTTCACTAACAGCTGAAGTACAGAAAATGGGGTTTATACATGAATACAAGGGAAAATGAAATAAATGCCACTTTTTATAATTTCTATATTTTATAAATTACTCTGATTTACGTGAAGAAGTCTTCCTGTTTACAGAGAGATGGTACACTGGCCATGCTCAAATTACTGGATCATAAACTTAAAGTCAGAGGAGACTTCAGTCAACCTCTAGCCTAAATTCCTTGTTTTATGGGAGAAAAAAAACTTTGGTTCATGGAGATTAAAAGGACTTGGTCACACTCAATGAGCTAATGTTAGTATCAGAACTGAAACTAGAATACAGGCTTTCTAATTCCCAAGCCAATGGTTTTCACCCACATAAGCCATTTAAAATCATCAGAGCTTATTTAGCTCTCCTAGACAAGAATTAGTTCATCCGCCTCAGAAAGTTCTCAAAGCCTGACTGTCCCTAATGGGTCATTTTGCTTTCACATTCTTTTATTAGAGAAAACACCTAAGTGATAATCTGGATGCTGATGGTGTGGTTTTATTGTCACAAACTAGGAGTGGTCTTAATAGACTTGTCTTATCCTTCCTAATTAACTATTTTTGGAAAGACTGGCCTTAAATAGCTACTCTAAAATTAAAACGTGTTTCTTGAGATGGCAAGCATAATTTATTTACTTCATTGCCAACAATTCCGTGAAAGTTTGAACATTTTGTTACCCAGGGTTATATTTTTCAACTTCTGAATGATAATTGGTATTTCAGAAAGATAATACTCCTCAAAATTTTGTTTCATTTATATGTTAAGTTTTTCTGTGCCTATGGTAAATTGTTCCTTTCTACTTTGAAACATTTCCAGTCCAACCATCTTGGCCATGTTTAGGAGGCATAGGATTTAGGGGTTTTCATCGTTGTACTAGTTAAGGCTTTTATGCAATAAGTGCTAGAAAACCCAGAGCATTCTCTCTTATGCAAAAAGTTAATTAATTCAAAAAACCCAAGAGTAGTTCAGGCTTGAGACACAGCTGCAGCGGGTCACATAGGACATAATCAGGACTGACTTCTTTATTTTTAAGATTTTATTTATTTATTTGAGAGAGAGACAGTGAGAGAGAGCATGAGCGAGGAGAAGGTCAGAGGGAGAAGCAGACCCCCCATGGAGCTGGGAGCCTGATGCGGGACTCGATCCCGGGACTCCAGGATCATGACCTGAGCTGAAGGCATTCGTCCAACCAACTGAGCCACCCAGGCACCCCCAGAACTTACTTCTGAATGTAACATTCTGCCTTCTCCTGACATGAGTGTCACATGGCTGTTAGCTCACGCACCATGTCCTTAGTTAGCTTTAAGCCTCTTTCCAAAAAACCCTGGCAAAAGTATCTGAATATATATATATATTTTTTTCATTCTCCATCCCTGAATTGACATCAGGGCCATGGAATAGGATGTACTGACCGGCTTAAACCTAGGTCACACACTCTACCCCAAGTCAGATGTGGTCAGCTTCCCCAGAATGATGTGGACTAAAAGTTGGAAACAGAATGGTACCTCAGGGGGAAATCTCAGAGTGAAGTTAGCAGAGATGGAATGAAGGAAGCAAAAATAACAGATGTCCATGCCACCCTCCCAAGAGTCATGCGCTAGAACTCTTGGCTTCCTGAGAAGAGTCCTAACTGCCCTTGGGTCTCTCCTCCATGAAGCCAAATGAGAGAGAGCTAACTAGCCTCCAGCCTGAAAAGAGGTAGTCCTTGGACGAATTGCACGATGCTGGGATGTCCCCCTGGGTCTAGGTGTGGCCCTCTGCAACTTGTAACAGCTGTAAACCTGTCTGGTTTGTTGGCTTGCACACAAATGAGCAAGTTCACACATGTATTAGCGTAAGCAAAAGTGTTACTTAGCTCCAGGGATTTGGGTACAGAGGTGTGGAGATCCACCAGGAGAGACTCAGCTAGCAGGGGAGTCTCTGTCATGTCTGTCTGAGGAACAAGGCCCATCCGTGCAGATGATGAGTTGGGGACGGCCTCAGCCCTGCCAGATGCTTTCAAGATCGGATGATAGTGTGATTTATTGTTCAAACAGGACACTGCTCTGACTGAAACGGGGTCCTCACTCTGCCAGGCAAGCTGGGGCACCTTTCTAGACGTGAGATACCAGTGAAACTAGCATAATAATATTTATGGGAACATATTCCACATAAGATATACAGTCCATGCCCAGAATCTGTAGCTTTAGACCACTGTCCTGGTGGGTTCAGTGTCCGGGCCCACCTCAGAGTATTTGTCATAGGGTTTATCATCAGGAGGTTTCCATCTGAATACCTCACAGTATCACCTTTATTTCTTTCCAAGTTTATTTAAATCTCTACACCCAACGTGAGACACGAATCATGACCCGAGGTCATGTGGTGCAGTCTTTTCGGACCTCCGTAGTATCTTCTTAATGGGAGGATCCCTGTGAAAAAATCTTTACCTGATCTTAGTACCAAGAATTCTTCCTGTACCTGGATTTAACCTTCTGGACACTGCATATGGTGAATCTGACCAGGTTTCTTTGCCTCGTCTACTGAGAAGCTTGAAGAGAAATGTGCAGTCCACCAAAGCAAGTGTGCTGGTCGCTGTGGCCTGCACGTGTAGCTTCATTCCACTCTGGCCTTGGGCTTCTTCTGTGTAACTCTTCCTTTACATGACCTTGTACCTTGGGTTTTCTTGTAAGTCACCTCAAGTTCCCTTAGTAAAATACTCCCCAGTCCAACTGCTGACAGGGGTGGGGTGACCGGCTCTCCGGCTGTGACTTCTCCAGTGTTTTGAAGGGACATCGACCCTGCAGTCTGATCGGGTTGACCTTGCTACTCTTTCGATCTTTCATTCAAATTAGTGTGGAGAAAACAAGACAACTGGATTTCAACACTATCTGATGATACTGGGAGATTTTCATTAAAGCTGTTTGGGCAGGATCATGGTGTTGTGGTTGTTTTTCAAAGTGAGTTGTTTTTTGTTTTGTTTCGATCTTTCACAGCTATGTACTGAAATATTTACAGCCTGGTTTGCAGTGGCTAAGTCTGACATTGGACTTATAAGGAAGTAATAATTCTCTCCCAGGAAGGGGCAACCAACATTTTTGAACCAAATAATCTGCCCTACTCACCCTCCCCTGCGCTGGGAGCAAGGCCAATAACAGACATTGTAAACAAGGACCCAGCTCACCCTGATGCAGGTTGTCGGTCCTCAGACTTCATCTCGACCAGCTATGCCCTGGAATGATATGCCACTTCATCTGAGCTTCTGTTTCTTTGCTTGATTATTGGGAATAACAGCTGTCCCAGCCCGACCTTGTTGTGAGGGTCAAAGACACAACATAGGAAATGATCTAAATCACCAACAGAACGTTTGTGTGAGGCTTAGGCCCGATTTGTTTAGAACCAGACATGAACCAGTTGTCTGGCCAGCTTCACAGCCCAGGTTAAGGCACAAACCCAGCAAATAACCAGCCTGTGGACCACACAGCGCATGCATGAAAACCCATAGCCACAGGCACGCTCACAATCCAGTCCTCAGCAGCAGATGACGCCCTCCCCCATGACAGATCACTCTTGCTTTGGCCAATTCAGGAGGAGGCCACCCTTTAATTCTCTTGCCCTGGTCTGTCCATACACATGACACTGGACAAAAACAGAATTCCACAGCCATACCAATCCTGATGAGCAAGGTATAGAAACCAGCTGCATGGCCTGCTACCAGAGCAGGAATCTGGGATAATTGTCAGTGTCCTCTTCTGCCCCTACTCTAGGATATACGATTGTGAAATCATTGTCAGTACACCCATCTGATGAAATTAGGCCCATGGGGCCGCGAGAGTGAATACCAGGGATGAATCCAGGAAGGCGCATGAAGGCCACCTTTGGCAGAGCAGCAGAGAACCAAGCTCCTGGTCTAAATAGCTCAAGCTTTTTCTTTGAAGAAAAGACGAGCAGAGCATGTGAAAAGACCTGCGGTTCCTGGCAAGTTCCCTCCTTCATACAGTACAGATAGGAACACTGACATTCATGTCACTAACGAGGCCACGACCCTGACACTTACTTTACGTTTTCGAACTTTTAAGTGGATATTTTCTCTTTTAACAGTCTGGATCATCTACTTCTTCCCCATCCCAACACGAAAGAAAGAGAAAGGAAAGAAAGGAAGGAAGGAGAGAGGAAAAAGAAAGAAAACTTCCGAAAAGAGCTATTCTGTGCATTTACTTGTGAGACACACCTAGGGTTGAAGAGAAAAGTGCCAGAGGGGAAAAATAATACTTGAGCAATCACCACACAAAAGTTGTTTATATTTATTTAATGCTAAGAACACAGATATCCGAAAGAAGAGACAGACGTTAAGAAAATTTCTTCTCAACAGGATTTTGATCATAAAAACTAGTTGTTCAAATCTCTAAAACTGAAGATGACACATATCTCGAAAAACACAAAACGCATTTTTCTCTCTTACCTGAATTAGCCTGAGACCCCCCCCCCCAAATGCTCTCTTTAAGAGATACCAATACTCAAGTCGTGCAAAGAAACTGTACCCGTAGTGTTTCAACCATAAAAGCAACACCTGGTTTATACATGACAAAAATAAGATAAAGGCATGGAGAACAATGTGAAGTTTCTAGAAGTCAGAGAAAATAGAGGTGACCAGAGGTCAGGTGAACAAGCTGCAAAGCAGGGCACTCGGAGCACGGCACTGAATGCCGAGCGGTCACTGGTAGGAGGGATACAGTGTGATATCTCTCACAGCCAGCATATTCACTGAGGCTCTGGTGACATTCCCGGGATGAAAACCGAGGTAGTTCTCAGTCAGGAACGTTCTCCTGGACAGCATGGCCAGCATGTGGTTGAGCCTGGACCTGATGCCGGCAAAGTGAAACTGGCGCTCTTGGTTCAAGTTCCTAAAGGAGTCTCTCAAACCCAGATCCAAGTGGGGGGTGCCCCAGAACTTGGCATGTCCAGCAGGGACAAAGTCAGTGGCTCTGCCCGAAGCCTGGGAGCCCAGGGAGCTTGCCACAGAGCCCTGAGAGGACAGAGAGGAGGAAGACCTTAAACTGGGAGATCTCGACACAGACATCCTGGACACCGGTGAACCTTCTTTAGACTGGGAGCCCTGAGAAAAGAGAACGTTCTCGTCCACATCAGTCTGGGTGGTGGCCGATGTGGACCAAACCACGGTTTGGGAGCTCACCGCCCTGGTGGTGACTGCGGTCTGGGTCCCAGCACAGGCCGTAAGAGCACTGGCCTGAGTCCCCGCATCACTCACACTCACTGCTGGCACCTCTTCTCCCAGCTCTGTCTGAGTCGTGGCATCGGTCATCATCCTGCTGTCTGGTTTGTCCCTGTGGCTGTTGAAGTCGTTCTCATCACTGACGGTGGAGGACTCGGAGTCACAGCGCTTGGCCTCTGCCCCACCCTCAGCGGGCACCTCGCACCCCAGCTCAGCCTTCTTGGGGGTGCTTGAGAGCCGGGCCAGCCGTAGGCGCAGCAGGCTGCCCAACGTGAGCTCCTTAGACAGGGGCTTTGGGTCGATCAGATGGTCAAACTTGCCGCTGATCCGGAAGTTGGACAGCAGCTTGGAGCTGATGGGCTTCGACTGTGCATACAGGATCCGGAACTCCAGATCAAAGTGTTCAACCACTTGGCCAGACAGTATGACCAAGTTACTGCTATTTAATTTGCCATCCGTCCATGTAAAACTTAAGGATTAAAAACAAACAAAGAGAAGCTGGTAAGGGCGAGCAATCTCCTCACTGTTTACTGTCAAACTCAATGATAAAGCCCAGATATTCTGGTCCAGGAGTCACAGCTCTGGAGACAGCATAACCCCCGCGCAGTGTAAATTCAACCAGCCTCACCCCGGTGTATAACACGTGTGTGCATTATGAGAAGTGAAAAGGCACTAAGACCTACATCTCTGCAGCCTCAGAGTTCTTAAAAACTAGAAGGGGCTTTAAAAATATGTAGGCCAGGGCCCTCATTTTAGAAGTGCAGAAAGTAGCTAGTGATGTCACGGTGGGAAGCTAGTGGGAGACCCTAGACTAGACCCCCGTCCTTAAATACTGCTGGTGCTCTGCTCCTCTGATACCGCCATTTTCAAAGGGAGACCGTATTGTCATTCTGAGGATGATGCTGTTGCTCTGAGCCCATTGGGTCAGGGATCTACCCAGGGTGGGCATGTGACCTAGTGAGGACCAAGTAATTTTTCAAGGACGATGTCAGCGCAAACAGAAAGGCTCTCTCTTTGGGAGACAACTACTAACAGCTGCGTAAGGAAGCCTGGATCCTCACCTTCAAAGGAATAAGCCTGACTGAGAATAAAGATCAGCTAGAGAAAAGCAGAACCAGGGGACAATATTCTGATAAATATATGCCCTCCAGGTCAAGACGAGCTAAAAACCAATGCACCTTTCTACACTTTCAAGTTATGGGACTCAATAATTCTATTTTGCATAAAGTAGTTTGAGCCTGCTTTCTGCACTCACAGTCACCCCACTGATAAAGAAGTTTACATCAAGAATAGGATTTTTTTTTTAATTTTTCTAAAGATTTCTTTTATTTATTTGCCAGAGAGAGAGCACAAGCAGGGGGAACAGCAGGCAGAGATGCAGGCTCCCTGCTTGAGCCAGATGTGGGACTTGATCCCAGAACCCTGGAATCATGACCTGAGCCAAAAGCAGACGCTTAATGACTGAATCACCCAGGCATCCCAAGAACAGGATATTTTAAATGAGATCATAAAACATAATGTCAGCTCTGTCTCTGGCAACCTAGAATCCCTCCTGATGCAAATTCTACCTTGAGAACTGCCGTCTGAGAAGAAGGATTCCTTTGGAAACCCTCTATGAGGGTTGATATTGAAAACCCTCAATCATGCACACAAGAAAACTACCTAACACCAGGATTATGAAATGTCCTCAATAAATAGAAGCCATCTTCCTCACCCTTATCCTCAATGGTAGCATATTATTTTTTTTTTTAGACAGAGTCATGTAATTTTTATATCTTATGTTTTAGAAGAGCCAAAAACCATTTGAGACTAAGTTTGTATAATATAGATGAAACCTATTTTGGATGAAAATGCAGTTTTCTCCAGTTATTTATAAACGTCTCGTGAAAGGAGGTCTCAAGGAAGAGCACGAGTTTTGTTCTGAGCAGCGACGGTGCTGTCTGCGAAGACGGGCATCGTGAGTTTCTTGATCTCACCACTTCAGCTACCACCCTTTCCGTGTCCAACTTTACCGTGGGCTGACACGGGCTTATCAGCCAGAGATGCATGTGTCTTCAAAAAGGAGTCTCTCTTTTTTAAGCTCACGACATACCTTGTGCATACCACCATTCTAACGCACAGACACACCACCATCAGGGCCACCTCAATAAACACGGTGTAGCTTAACTTTCCGGAGATCTGTGTCAACCGCTCATCATCTCCACCCTCTTCAACAACCCGGCATCCTACCATAAGGTGCCACTGCCAAGGAGAGACTCCAAAGGTGGGGCCAGAAATAGGGACCAGGACTTTCTAGACTAAAGCACTAGGTTAAAAGGCTTAAAGGAAGGTGAAGGTGTTAAGCACAAGGTGAGAGCTTCGGCTCTGCCCTCCACACTGACGCCAAGGCCTGCGACCACCCTTACCTGCAAATGAGCGGCTGGGAGGAGGGACAGGGGGAGGTCAAAGGCCCCAAGGAACAGGATTTGAGTTTTTTCCTGTCACTGGTAACTCCCGGTTCAGTCGCTGAAGACCTGGCTGAGGTTAGAATTACGGACTCGTTCCCTGGGGGTCTCTAAGCAAGTTTCAACATCTGCACTTTGGTTTTGTGGCCCATAGGGCAGGGGAGGTGACCCTGCACCCTGACCACCCCCTGCAGAAGGAGGTTCTGACTGATGTAATCACACCCACAGATGCACAACTCTCGGATGCTTGGCCACCAAGGCTCACATTGCGAGGAAAAAGCAGCTTTTACCTTAAATAGCATGCACCATCTACAAAGGCTAGAGCAGCATATGTGGGCAGGATAGAGACTTACCTATAGGAGCCTGTAGCCACTCGAATGCCATCAATCAGTGTGAACTTCTCGTGAACCTGCCCAACTATCTTAGTTCCTGACCTTGCATAGTAAGTATTTCCGGTAATGGTCCGAACGGTCATCAGCTGTTAGCAGGGAACGGGAGAAAAAAGAAACAAAGAGTCCAGTGAGCAAATGATAAAGAGGGCTTGGTTTACGATTCCCAGACAGGCACGCTAATTGGCAAAGAAGGGGTCGCCGGGCCCCATCGGGAACAGCGTACGGGACCCGCAAGCCCGCAGCGTTCAGGATTCAAGGAATGCGACTTCAGTGAGTCCGTCTTTCTGGTGTGCCCTTTGCTCACACTGAATTCTGAGACTCTTGGTTCAGGGGCACATGTATGTGTTCGAAAAGAAGACTCACTGTTGGTGACAGGACACAACAGAAACCAAGAAATGATTTTGAAACAAAATGCGGGGGATAAAATGATCAAAGATAACACGCTAGTAATAGACATCATTTTAACAAAGGCTTAAAGAAGCGAGGCTGCTATTTCTCCTACTCTTTTATTTAACAGCACTGGTAATGAGTAATATCGCCCATCCTCACTTACCCCACATCCCGAGTAAGAAGAACAGGACAAGCCTTCTCTAACACGGGACTTCTGAGGCTGAAACACGCATATCCCATGGGGCTAAATCAGCAATGTCACATCTCTTATAAGAACGAATTTACCAGAAGAGCACCAGTATACTGGGACCCCATGGTGCATATGTGGGCATAACTCTCCTTGTAAAATGACACATGGAAACCTACATCCAGTGGTTTGTACAGTACTAAGAGCATCTGCATTCTTTGGGGCAAATCAGCACTGGGTGATCTATATACTTTTAGAAATCTCACATGAGGGTGCCTGGGTGTCTCAGTCGGTTTAGCATCTGCCTTCCACTAAGGCCATGATCCCAGGGTCCTGGGATCGAGTCCTGCATTGGGCACTCTGCTCAGTGGGGCGCCTGCTTCCCTCTCTCCCTCTGCCTGCTGCTCCCCCTGCTTATGTACTCTCTCTCTGTGTCAAATAAAATCTTAAAAAAAAAAAAAAAAAAGAAATCTTATAGGATTCAAATGAAATGCTTAAGATATTGGTTCAATTCTCTCCTTCATTTCACAAAGTCCCCAGGATGTGCTGAGCCTTGAGACAACACAGATAATAGGCATGTTCCTTACCTTTAAGGACTAGGAGTAAAACCCTACATCCACACAGAAACCTGTGCACAACGATTCAGAGCAACTTTCTTCATAATAGCACAAAACTGGACACCGCCCTGACGCCCTTCAGTGGGTGACAGGTCAAACAAACCATGGGACAGCCATATCACATGACATGACTCAACAGGAGAAACAACAAACTGTGGTCACACACAACAATTGGGGCGGATATGAAGGGCGTTGTGCGGCATGAAAAAAGCCAATCTCAAAAGGTCATGGACCAGGTGCCTGGGCGGCACAGTCGGTTGAGTGGCCAACCCTTGGTTTCGACACAGGTCATGATCTCAGGGTAGTGAGATCGAGCCCCATATCCGGCTCTGTGCTGAGGGCGGACTGCCTCAGGGTCTCTCTCTCCCTCACCTTCTACCCCTCCCCCGTCTGGTTTGAGCCACGTGCGAGCATCCTTTCTCTCTCTAAAATATATAAATGAATCTTTAAAAAAGTCACACACTGTATGATTCCATTTATAGACCATGCTCTAAATGACAAAATTAGAGACACGGGGAACAAATTACTGGTTGCCAGGGGTTAAAAATCGGGAGGAGGGCACAGAGAGGGGAGCAGATGGGACCATAATGGTAGCAAGAGGGAGATCACTGTGACAGAACAGTCCTGTATCCCGACGGCAGTAGAACAGTTCTGTATTGTGATGGCAGTGGTGGGTACACATATGTCCACATGAGATGAAATGGCACAGAACTACAGGCACACGTTGTACGATCCCCATTTCCGGGCTTTGACTTTGTACTCTAAGTTACTCAAGATGGAACCCCGGGGGGGAAACCGGGTGAAGGACACTATGAAGGACACTATCCTTCACGTAGTGTGAAGGACACACTCTGGTATGACATAGCATCACTTCTGTGGTCTGACCAAAACACATAATCTGACCTTGGCCATGAGGCAACATCAGACAAACCCAAGTTCTACAAAAAACTGGCTAGTGTTCTTCAAAAGCATCAAGACCCTAAAAGTCAAAGGAAGACAGAGGAACCGTTGCAGACGAGAGGATGCTAAGGAGACACGACAACCCAAGGCAACCCAGTGCCTCCCTGACCTCCTGTTTCAGCAGCTGCTGGGTCATGTGGCTGGCTCAAACTCCAATTCTACCTCCAACACGAATGTGCTTTGTAACTACCTAATTAAACCCAATCCTGATCCTCCTTAGGGAAAACCACCGCCGGGAACTCTGTGGGGGAAGTTAAATGGCCAAGTTTTGTAGACCAAGTGACTTGATAATCAGAAGGTGGTAAGCTGATGTCCACTATGCAAGAAGCCTACGGTACCAAAGCCCAAATTCCTAGTTCAGTTTGTTTACTGCTTTCTTCCCAGCACTTAGAACAGTAAGTGGCTCAGACAAGGTCTGCACATAGGTAATTAACCAAGTGGATGAATTAAGTCCCAAAGCTCACGGCTCACACTAAGATGCTTGATTTAAAAAGATGAATGACAAATAGGATTTTTCTTGGCTCCCACTACAGAGAATCAGCTAGCTGACTCATGTCACCTTACATTTAAATACTTGAGCTCAAATTACTTCCAGGCTCAGAGCAAAGGACATAAAAAGCCTTATTTTATAAGAACGAGAACCGAGGGGCACCTGGGTAGCTCAGGTCATGATCCCAGAGTGTGGGAATTGAGGCCCGTGTGGGGCTCCCTGCTCAGTGGGGAGTCTGCTTCTCCCTTTGCTTCCACCCCCGCTTGTGCTCTTTCTCTCTCAATCTGTCTCTAATAAATAAATAAAATCTTAGAAAAAAAAAGAAAAATGACACCCGAGAGGCAGCACGTGACGGGGATCAGGAGTAGCCCGGCTGGGGCAGGCAGGTGCACGAACGGGAGTCACACCCCTGGCCCACTCCTTTCGACTGGCAAGTGCTGGGCTCTCTGTGCCACCTCCTGGGAGCTGAGACAGGGCTGTGGTGAGGACTGAGTTGCCTCACATTTGTCAGGAGGCTAGGACAGGACAGAGCAGTGCCCAGGAGAAAGCAGGGGCCCTGTCGGCGGTGGGCCTGCCGGTGCTACCGACAAAAGCCGCACCTTCAAGGTAGCTTCCTGCTGCCAAGAGTTGAGCTCCCACTTAGGAGGGAGCACAACACGAGAGGCCAGCCGAGGTCTGAGTCCTGACTCTGTGGTTTCTTTTTATTTTTTCCCTAGTCATGGTAGTGATTTATTTTTTTATTTATTTAAATTCCATTAACATGGATAATAGCTAGTATAGTTTCAGATGTAGAGGTCAAGGACTCATCAGTCTTACGTAACACCCAGTGAGCATCACATCATGTCCTCCTTAACATCCATCCCCAGCCACCCTGTCCCCCTGCCCCACTCCCCTCCAGCGACCCTCTGTCTGTCTCCTGTGACTAAGAGTCCCTTATGGTTTGTCTCCCTTTCTGGTTTCGTCTTATTTTTCCCTCCCTTCCTCTACGTTCCTCTGTTTTTGTTTCTTAAATCCCACATGAGTGAAATTATATGATAGCTTTCTTTCTCTGATTGATCTATTTCGCTTAACATAACACCCTCCAGTTCCATCCACATTGTTGTAAATGGCATTCTTTTTGATGGCTAATACGCCTGTGTGTGTGTGTGTGTGTGTGTGTGTGTGTGTGTGTGTGTGTATCTACCACATCTTCTTTATCCATTCATCTGTTGATGGACATCTAGGTTCCTTCCATAGTTTGGCTATTGTGGACATTGCTGCTATAAACATTGGGGTGCAAGTGCCCCTTTGGATCACTCCACTTGTATTTTGGGGGCATGTACCCAGTAGTGCAATTGCTGGGTCACAGGGTAGCTCTATCTTTAACTTTTTGAGGTACCTACATATAGTTTTCCAGAGTGACTGCACCAGCTTGCCTTTCCTGTGATTTCCTTTCCATGAGACTTTAGGCAAATGGCTTTGCTCATGGCCTCAGTTGCCTCTCCTGTCATGGGGATCCCCTGCCCACCACTGTACAAACCACGTGGGTCTCGGTCGCTCGGTCATTACTGCTGATTGCGGGGAGACTGGAAACGTGTAACACAAACCTTCTCCTGCTCGGGGTGCACTTTCAGATCCATGCACATGTCCAGAAACTGCGAGAGCAGGGCCTGGTCCAGAAGGATGTAGACGGCGACTCCCTGTTTCCGACTTATTTCCTGCAGGTCCCTGAAGATGTCGATGTCTGTGAAAACATCCATCACCACGGCGATCACCTGCAGAGTGAGGCAGCGGAGGGAAGAGCGAGAGGTCAGCTCCCGGCAACACCAGCTTACAGCTTGCTGCGCAGACTCGGGAGCCCATCTCAGAGCCCGGGAAGGATCAGTCCCCCGCTTCACCTTCTGTGCTATCAGTTTGACCCCAACCACGGACGCCTCCATCTCCAAAGACACTCAGGCTGCTGTACCCTACACATCTGGACTTGGCCCAGCTGAACCTCCCGATTGCCTCCCAGCCAGTCCTCTGTGCTTCCCTGGCCCAGTCCGTTCTTCTCCCTAAGAGCTCGGCTCCGTTCATGCCTGCTGTTCAATCTTCCCACACTCAGCATCCGACCACAGTTCACAGCTGCCTTGGCCACGCAGCCCCAGGCAAATTACAGTCATTTGCAAGGTCTGGTCCTGAGTCTGCGAAAAGGCGTGTCGTCAGAACTACATGACGAGGCTACATGAAGTGCAAGGTACAAAAGATCCCTCAAGTATCTCTTTGTTGATTCCCTTCCTCAGGCCAGAGTAGGAGCCGTCCAGACAGTTCAACACAGGGAGGCACCTGCCAGCTCCTGGCTCTCCCCGCTGGAGAGGCTGCTCCAGGCCCCAAGCCTCTGGTCATGCCCTCTGCAGTGTTAAGACTGGAAACGTGAGTGAAGTCCCGACGGGCTGCGGGGGTGTCAGAACGTGCAGGTTTAGCACAAGCCCCTGAAAACCAGGCCAGAGCCGGGGCCTGGAACAAAGGACACAGCTCCTGAGCCACCGTTAGGAGCAGCCTGGGTGGGAAGGGGGTCTCCCTCCTCCTCACTTCAACAGTGAAAACTTGTGTCTCCTAGGGCCACATTCACTCCTTTTCTGAAGGTGAAGATTATTTATTTATGGGTGTCCCAACTTCTGTTGTGACCCTGGGGTGGGATGGATTTGGCTCTGTGGGCCCAGAGGACTCAAGACAGCACCTGACAGTCACGGCCCCTTAAAGGAGGTGGGTGTTCAAGAAGCAACACGGAGACAAAGAGGAGAGTCTGCGGTCTTTCTCCCACACCCCAGTCTCACCTACCAGGATGAGGGGCCACGAAACACCGCTCGCAGGAAGTTCGCTGGTATGAGGAGTCTGGGAAGACCAACTTCTCTCTCTGGCTGCCTTCCCTACTCCAAGCCCCCCCAACCCCACCGTGTTGATGAAGCCCGAGCTGTTGAGCTACTCTTGAGGGAGGGTTTGGCTAAAATCCCCTGGGCACAATAATTTAAAAAATAAGTGTTCTTTTTTCTTTTCTTTCTTTCTTTTTTTTAAAGTAGGCTCCATGCCCACCGCGGGACTTGAACTCACAACCCTAAGATTGACAGTTATTTTCTACTGAGTGAGCCAGCCAGGCACCCCAAAAATGAGTGTTCTCTAGGAACTGGTGGCATCATCAGAACTTTGCGGGTTCCCATGAGGCTTTCTGCATCCCACGTGGCGTTGTAGCCATCCCACTAATGCAGGTCGCCTAACATAGTGCGCAAAAGGCAGAAAGGCCTGGGCACCGAGTCCAGCTCTGAGCCCCCTAGCAGAGGTGGGGTGTGGGATGCAGGCAGGCAGAGTGCTGAGGCACTTACATCGGGGAAACTGAGAGCAGGAGGAGACCTCCCTTGCTGGGCGGACGTGCTCCAGGCACTCTAACATTCACCAGAGAACAGGGGGATTCCTGGAGGAAAAGGCCTTTGAGCTGAACCACAAACAAGGACCCCATTTGGACAGGGGAGAAGTGAAGAGGAGGGCATTCGAGCAGGAAGCCGGGTGGTGGCAGAGGAAGAAGCTGGAAATGACGGGGTAGGGGCCAGCGAGGCTGAACCTGGCTGAGAGGCATACGCATGTGAACCAGGTCGTGGAGGGCCTGAGGGCCAACCATAGAGTCACCATCACAGGGGCAATGGAGGGGGAGGTTTAAGAAGAGTAAGGAGGGGACGCCTGGGTGGCTGTTGGCAAAGTGTCTGCCTTTGGCTCGGGTCATGATCCCAGGGGTCAAGCCCTGTTTGACTCCCTGAAGCAAGGAGTCTGCTTCTCCCTCTTGCTCTGCCCCGGCTCATGCTCTCATACGTTCTTTCTCTCTCAAATGAATACAAAATGAAAGAAAGAAAAGAAAGAAAAGAAAGAAAAGAAAGGAAAGAAAGAAAGAAAGAAAGAAAGAAAGAAAGAAAGAAAGAAAGAACAAGAAGAGTAAGGAGTTCCAGGGGCACCTGGGTGGCTCAGCTGGTTGAGTGGCTGACTCTTGATTTCAGCTCAGGTCATGATCTCAGGGTTGTGGGATCGAGTCCACATCAGGCTCCATGTGCCAGCCCTAAGATTCTTTCTCCCTCTACTCTTCCCACCACCTTAAAAAAAAAAAAAAAAGGTACAGTAAGGACTTTGAAGTGGCCAACCCAACAGGAGAGTAGTGGGTGCTAGAAGATAGTGTGGTGTAGGTTGGAGATCCGTCCCTGTTCCCACAACCCAGAAAGCACTTAGACATTATTTTTCAGGTTCAGCAATGTTTAGGGCTAATGACTGGAGAAGGAAGAAAAATCGGTGACAGAGGCTTCCACGATCGGCCAGGAAGGAAGCACTGAGGGTTGCAGAGAAGGGAAGGAAGGGGGTCCATGTAAGAGCCAGGCCATGGGCTATGCAGGTGGGGACAGGGGTGCGGTGGGGGGAAGCAGAAGCCCACTCACCTCCACGCAAACAGGAACCAAGCAATGCACTTGAGAGGCTACGGGAAGGCATCAGGAGGCCTTCACAGGGGATGTGAATGTTCTCACTTAGGACTGTGTGCAGAGCTCACTAGAGAAAGCTACGGGAAGACAAATCTAGGGTCAATCCCTGTCCTCAAGAAACCCAGGCTAGTGAGAGACACGGGCAAAGCCCAGCAGGACAGGGCTGATGGACTGGCATGCAAGTTGCCCGTGGAAGGGACTAAGCAACACTGCCAGGCTGGCCGGCTTAGAGAGGGGTGGAGGGGGATGCCTGGGTGGCTCAGTCAGTTAAGTGCCTGCTTTCGGCTCACGTCATGATCCCAGGGTCCTGGGATCGAGTCTTGTATCGGGCTCCTTGCTCAATGGGGAACCCACTTCTCTCTCTCCCTCTGTTCCTCCCCTTGCTTGTGCTCTCTTTCTGACAAATAAAATTTTTAAAAATAAAATTTAAAAAAATAGGGTTGCTGGAGGCAGGGACCCATGAGCAGGGCCAGAGTATAAGGCACCTGCCAAATTAGACTTTGATTCACCCCTTCACAAAACGACCGTGCAAATACCACCTTTGTTAGCTGGTGAGTAAGTATTTCATCTGCTCTTAATTTCATCGCTTGGTTTTAAAGCCCCAGCCTTTCCTGTGTGTGTGCCAAATAATCGGATTTGAACGCTAGGTGATTAGAGGGAGGAGGGAGGTGTTTCTCCTCTAACTTCCCTGCACCCAACAGCCCCTCCTCTCTCGCCAGAGCAGAAGGCTTGCAATGGAGGAACAGTCTGCGTGGGAAAGCGATCAGCCTGCCTGCCTTCGAGACCCCGCCCCACGCCCCTAGACTCTCCCCACGCTAGCCCCCCGCAATCAAGTCCTACTAGACTAAACTAGACCAGAGGCTTCTCAATTTCTGAAGGGACCATCTCTTCACTGAGCTCAGCAATGACCTGGGCTCCTTCACTGGCCAGCCGAGTGCCTGCTTTCCAAGGCCAGACCCGCATCCCAGGGACTGGTGTTCCTCCTGCAGGCTGCTGGGCCCTGGAAGGATACAACTTGGAACCGGTCATTGTTCCCAATCCCAGGCGATGTGACTATGCTTAATGACACAAGGGAGAGACACATCTGGAAGGCAGCATCCCATGCCCACCAAGGCCCCACACAATCACCGTGGGCACTGCCCTATCCTGGCCTGTGCTGGAAAGGGCCAGCCCAGTCTCTTAGGGCTAGAAATTTCTGCAAGAGGTGACTTTTGAGAGTCTGTTCAAGGTCAACCCCCACCTGCAACTCAGTGCGAATCAGTCATTACATGATACCCGAGGAGGAAACATCCAGCTGCCAAAAGCTGCCGCCCAGTACCCCACAGTGCCTGTGTCTCTCCAGTCACATCTAGAGCAGCCACACCTTTGTCGAGTCCCATGCCATCCTCAAAGGTGACAGCCCTCCCCTGTCTCTCCAACTGCCCTTTGATGACGTAACCCGAGGGACCCAGTGAATACACAGCTACTGCGGTGCTATTCTCGGTCTCTGGGACAAGCACAGACTGCTTATACTCATTCTCACACGATCTAGAAGCTTTTCCATCTGCTTTCTTGCACAAAAGCTCTGAGGAGATAGCTAGAGATGTCAAAACCCCAGTAATTATCTCCGATTTCCTGATGAGAAAAATGAAGCTGGGAGCAGTTAGGTAACTTGTTCCCAGTGACACACTTAAGCCAACGCAGGAGCTGGAATCTCAGCCCAGGCCCGGGCGACTCAAGAGCCGCCCATTAGAAGAGCGTGAGATGAAACAGTATTCCAAACAAGTCCAAGTTTCAGTGTCCAAGGGACTGAGAGCTTGGAACACTTCCTGAAAGGATCGGTAGAGTGTTTTACAAAGGGCACGGGATGGAGCCCATCAGAGGGGGATTCCTAGGAACATGAAACAGGTCACAGAACAAACGTTGAGGAAGCTTGTGTCGTCCTTAGCACACCCATACCTTCCCACTGCAGGTGGCCCCACCAACTAATCCAGAACGGACAAAGTTAGGAAACCTTGGGGGCACAGACATTGTCAGGACAGACCGCAGAGGCAGACCTCGGCGTGGATGCCGGCTCCTCCACTTTCGAGCACCACAGACCCTCTGGCAAGCTCAGGTCATGATCTCAGGGTCCTGGGATCGGACCCCACATCGGGCTCTCTGCTCAGCTGAGAGTTCGAAGTTCGGCTGCCTTCCATGCCTGCAAAGACTACTGCTTGGCCCGTAGGGTGTGCAGCGGGTTCGGTCCGGAGAGAGCCAGCCAGCTCCCTGCACACAAGAAGCCCTCCCACAGCAGCGTGTGTGTCTGACCCCCATTCAGCCACTGTCCCTGGGCTGGTCATTCCACCTGAGCTCAGTGCCCTGACACAAGGTCCCTTCCAGCTCTGCAGTCTGACTCATGCGCCATCCACCGGCCCTGACCAGGCACCTGAGCCTCGGGGGGTGGGGGGCACTCATTCCAGCTCGTCCCCTGTAAGAAGTAGAATGTTCGCATCTATCACCCTTTCCTACTGTGCCTCAGCTTCCCTGCCTCCCCATCCACAGCCAGAAAGCAAGGACACATGTGCAACATGCCTGGAATTCTACCCAGGGTCTGTGCCCATTCCAAGATGCCTCGGCCTGCCCAGCGGTCACCAACAGCCCGTGTGCTGCACATCCCACACCACCACGTGAGCCTCAGACCCTTTTCCTTCAGTTCCTCAGTGCCCCCGCCGGGGGGTTCCAGACACCCACCTTCTCACAAAGCAAAAGACATCTTTTCTCCTCATTCATTACAGGTTGTAACGGAACGGGAATCACGTCCTTGAAATTTCTTTTTTTTTAAAGATTTTATTTATTTGACAGACAGAGATTACAAGTAGGCAGAGAGGCAGACAGAGAGAGAGAGAGGAGGAAGCAGGCCTCCTGCTGAGCAGAGAGCCGGATGTGGGGTCAGATCCCAGGACCCTGAGATCATGACCTGAGCTGAAGGCAGAGGCTTAACCCACTGAGCCACCCAGGCGCCCCACGTCCTTGAAATTTCTTTAAAAATGTTTCAATAACTTGGTATTATCTTCAGGGTTTAGCAACACACACAAAAAGTAAAACTGTCCCCAGGGAACCCTGTATTTGCTTGTCCGTGTTGTTTTCCCTCCATCGCCTAGCTGCTCTCCTACAACTAACCATTTCGGCTCCGGTCTACAGCGTGGCACAGGCCTGTCCGGAAAGGCATGGGGCAGTGCCCACCCCCTGCTGGCCCTGGTGGTGGCGGTATCTCCTTGGTCATGTTCCAGCGTGAAATACCTAGGCCATCTGGGCTTTTAGAAAGAAAAAGCATCCAGAAGGGTTTGGGGGATGAAGGGGGCTATCGTTCTGAGTTATTTTTGTTATACTTAGGTAAAGCATTTACCCGGGTGCAAAGTCCGCTCTACAAACCAGGGCGCTCTCAGGGTCCCCGAGCTCCCTTCCTCGTGCCTCGTGCCTCCTTTCCCTTCCTCCTCTCTCCATACGATAAGGATTTTGACCCGTTCTTGGATGGTCCTCCACTTTCCTAAATACAAATAAGTATGTACAGGCACACACTTCTTTGCCGTAAACACGTAACACCTGTTTACTGTAACGACAAGATAAAAGCAGCATGTGATCCACAGCGTTCTAGAGCGGCACCGATCAACAGAACCTTCGAGGGCACAGAAACATTCTTGCTCTGTGCCATCCACCTGGTAGCCACTAACCACCGGTGCAGACGGAATACTTGAAATACAGCTGATGAGACAGAGGAACTGAATTTTTCGTATTTCACTTTAATTCATATAAACTGAAACAGCCACAGACGGCTAAAGGTGACCTTCCTGGCCGGGGCAGCTCCAGACACTTAGTCACAGGAAATAGAACAGGTCCTCGCTCCTTCCTTCGAGCTGCAGGGGACCCCACTCTGTAGACGGGCCGCTTCTGCTCCTCCGGTCGCTCACTACCGTAAATCCGCCGCAAACAAATAGCCTACAGCACGTGTCTATTCATGCTTTTGCCAGCGTGTCTCTGGGACAGACACACAGACGTGGAGTTGTTGTGTCGAAGGGTAAATTCAGGTGAAAAGAATGAAGGAATAAAAGCAGACACAGCGGAGGGCTGGGGGCGGGGGGAGTCACTGTGCAATGCGGACAGAGCTGCCGCGTGGGAAGACACGGTTCTGCGTAGACAGTGGCGATGGCTGCACGATGGGACTACGCTTAATGGCACTTCACGGGAAAATGGTAAATGTGGTGTATTTTACCACAGTTTAAAAAAAGAAAGAAAGAACTGGCTGACAATTCCAAAATCCTTCACGTGACACATAAAGTCAAAAGAAGAGAGAAAAAGCAGCCAAGCTGTCTGGTGGGGCACATCCTAAAATTGTACATCAGCTAGGCCTTCTGAGCCTGGGGTTCTCAACCAGGGGCAGTTTCCTTCCTCAGGGGAAGTTTGGAGATTTCTTTCTTTCTATCTTTCTTTTTAAGATTTTATTCACATATTTATTTGACAGAGAGAAAGAGAGCGCATGCGCATACAAGCAGAAGTAGCAGACAGAGCAAGAGGTAGAAGCAGGCTCCCCACTGAGCAGGGAGCCTAGCAGGGAGCCTGGCACGGGCCTCGTTCCCAGAACCCTGAGATCATGAGCTGAGCCTAAGGCAGGCGCTTAACGACTGAGCCACCCAGGTACCCCTTGGCAATTTCTTTAAATTCTGGTAAAATAAGTAATAAATCTGCCACCCTCGTTATTTTCAAGTGTATTTTTAAAGGCATTAATTACATTCACAACATTGTGTGATCATCACCACTATCTGCTTCCCAAACTCTGTCATCACCCCAAACAGAAACTCTAACCTTTAAGCAATAGCTCCCCATCTCCCCTTGGGAGACTTTTGAATGCCCTGACTATTGGGAGAGGGGGTTGTGTGCTTCTGGTATCTAGTGAGGGAGGCCAGGGACTCCGCTCAGGGTCAGTCCTCCAGGACAAAGAATGACCTGGTCCAAAATATCAACAGGAGTGATGTTGAGGGAGCCTGCTCTGGGCTGACCGGGGCACCCGGAGCAGGAACTGATCACATGGCACAGATTCTGTCATAACCAGAGGATCATTACGCAAGATCAGGGGGGCCCTAATTCGGATCCACCTGCACGCGTGCCAGGGGTCTCCAGCCGATTTCTCAGTGGCCACTCCTCCCGGCAGGACCCTTCCTCAACACAAGCCCTGCTTCTACTAATGCTCAGTTATCAAAAGGATGCCTAAGGGTGCGTCACAGCACAAGCTCTTTCAGAACAGAAGCAGCAGGGGAGAACAGTGCCTCCGAGGAGTGTGGACCCTCCTGGCAGAATGAGCTTTGCCATTCAAACACCAGAAATACCCCCAGGGCCACCACAGAAAGCGGTCAATAATCAAGGGCAAGAAGCACTTCCAGGGAAGGTCTCTACTCCCGCCTGATTTGTGGGGGCCTGAGCCCAGCCACACACGGATTCGCAGGGCAACCTAGACAAAGACCAAAATGATTCATGGACAAATACAGCAGCACAGGGAAAGACTCGGGGGTAGGTGTGTCCGGGAAACAAATGCTGTTCAGTTCAAAATTATTCTCAAAAATTCCTTAGGAAGCCAACCTCTCAGTTTTCCAGTTCCAGAGCATGATTTCTCCCAGGTGTGACGAAGCTCAGCTGGGCGCCAGGTCAGCAATCAGCCCATGTTCACCAGCCCTGCTGCACGTACCACTTGAGTGTTTTAGACGCTGTCCCTCACTCATGTGGCAGGACGCCCACATTTTGAAAGGCGCCCAGAAACTGAGCCAATGGAGGGCCTGCAGATGCACAGCCCCGGGCACACCTATCCTGGGACAAGAACTCAAGAGTGGAAAGGCAGGTGGAATCGCCCGCACTGTTTCGTCATCCGCTGGCCTGCCCTGCCCCTCCCCGCCAACTGTGCCAGACACCTTCCTGCAGCAAGAGGTCTAGGTGAGGACAAAACCCAGCCAAAAACCAGCCGTCCGCACCACAGAGCTAGGATTAGACACTGCCATGCACCAAGTGACCCCAATTTCCTGTTCCTTGTATCCTGACCACTCCAGCCTTCTTCTCGAAAAGTACAGGAAGTATCAATACTGCCCTAGTCATTTTCCTGGTTTATAGGATAGGCAACATGGAAATAAACAGTCCAAATCTTCAGAAACTTAAAAAACTTTCAGCCTGTTGAAGCCTGCCAAGGGGCCAGTCCTCCCGCACGGCAGGGAATGCACAAGCAGCAGCGGTTATGAGCACAGGCTCTGGGGCTAGGCAGATGGGCTGGAGCCCAGCGGCACGCCCCACCAACTGTGGTCTTGGGCAAGTTAAGTGCCTGGTCTCTGCTTAATGTGGCCTCCTCCTGCTCTCTACCCTCTGGCCTGGCAAGCCCCAGGCATCCTTCTGGACCCAGCTCCAAGTTCACTGCCTCGCCTGACTCTTCAACTCTTCCCCTGCTGTCTGTAGCAACCTCCCCATCCATTCCACCAGCAGACTGTCAACTCTCAAGTATAAGCATCACGTCCTTCACCTGTGGCCCCGGGCCCTGGCACAGCACCCGATACACAGTAGGTGCTGAATGAGCAAGCAATGTGGCATCTGGAAGAGATACTGAAAATGCTAAACAGATGTAAAGGTAATGTACCACCTTTCTCCATTAAAATCGCCCAGGTTCCCAAGACGGAATCTTAAAGATATGAGCGTGGAGCTGGAGTAGCGCACAGACCACGGCAAGAGGTCCTACCTTGGACCACCAGTATTACAGGATGCCCCTGGCACAAAGGGGAGTCTAAGCACCAGCCTCAAGCCCCTTCCAAGGCTAGCACGTGACTTGATAGACAGTTTTCCCCCTGGCCTCAGCTCCAGTGCCCCTCCACTACCAATAGAGTGGAGCTGGGCAAGAAGTTAAGGCAATTCCCCCCTTTCTTTCATGGAGACATGTTCATTAATTACTCTTTTAAGTTCTAAGTGCCCAAACCTTCCTCCTGGAGGTGAGCTCCGGAAATGCACCCCACCTTCGTCCCTTTCTTTGTCTTTTTAATTTTCTCAAGGATCTGCTCTAAAAAAAGGACCTTCAGCATATCCAAAGCACTGCGGCATTCCCACCACACCTACAACCCCAAAGGCAAGGCACTAGCCCACATTACCCTCTACCCAATGCAAGCCCACCGTCAGAAGAACAGCCACAATCAACAACACTGGTGAGAGTTGAGCCTTGTTCCTGGACTTGACAATTTTCAGCCCGACCTGACACAGATTTCAGAAGCCACAGTCAGACACACTCGGGTACTAGCCCTACTGAGTCTACCCATGGCCTAGGGCTTTACCTGCCATGTCCCTCGCATAGCCGGCAGCCAGGAAGATGAGCAATGCCAGTCAGCAATCAAGGTGGCAGCTAACTAGGTGTCTGCCACCACATCCACCCAGCCCCCACCACCTTGTATGTTGCATCCTTTCTCCCAAACCCCTAGGTACCCAGCACCCTGCAGCAGCTTCCCACCCAACCCACACTAAGAGGGCAATAGCACCAAAACTTGAGCAGCCCCCCCACCCCAACACAGCCCCCCATTCAGAGAAAGAGCAATTTCTCCTCTGGCCTGCGGCAGGAGGGAAAGGGGCAAGGTTCTCACTTTGCCCCTGGAATGTATTTGCTTTCTACAACATAAGACGCAGAGCTGTGACCAGCAATAACGGACTCCTAACACCCCGTAGTTGTTGCTGAGTGCAATCTTGCTGGAATCTTTCGCTAGGGAATGCACTTCTTAGGAGATGGGATCCAGGGTTGGCTGACGGCCAGGAAAATTAGCAATCTGGTTTGGTTTTAACTGAAACGTGGAACTAAAAGTGTTTCCGGCCCCCTCCCCCAGGGGAGGTGACTATCAGGAGTTGGATCTCGGACACAGCTATCATCCTTGGGTGCTGACGCTTCTCCCGCTGTCCCTGTGATCCGAGGGAAGGCACGCAGAGCGGGAAGAGTCGGGGGCTCCCGGGACCACCCGGCCCGCGCTGCCAGCCGGCCTGTTTCCCGTTCTGGAGAGGGCCTCCCGTTCGCCCCGGGGCCCGAGGCCGGCCGCTCACCTCCCGCGCGGAGCGGAGCTGCTGGCGCAGCGCGTCCTTACAGCCGTAGGGGCCGCCCGCGCCCGCGCCGCGGGGCTGGAAGTGCGCCTCGACGCGCGTGGCGCCGCGATAGGCGCCCCGGTAGAAGGCGGGCCAGCCGAGCTCCAGCAGCGGCGGCTCCAGGTCCGACTGCTCCGGGAAGTAGGTGCCGGACGAGCAGTCGTGCGACGAGCCGAAGGAGTCCTCGGCCCCCGCCGCCGCGCCCTCCTGGCCGGGCCGCTCGGCCGCCCGCAGGATAGCGCGCACCTCGTCGGGGTTCAGGAAGCGGCCCAGGCGCTCGCGCCGCAGGAAGGCCTCGAAGGCGTCGGGGCCGCCCGCCACCAGCTCCTCCAGCGCCAGGCGCCGCGCCTCGCTGTACAGCTCGGCCGGGTTGGGCGGCCCGCACGGCGACAGGCAGGCGGCGGGCAGCTCGTCCAGACCGTCGGGGCGCAGAGCCATAGCTGCGCTCGCACGGGACCGACCGCACCGGGTTCAGGCGAGCGCGGGCGTGTCGGCCGCTTTATAGGCACCTTTGAATCTAGCCGGCCCGCGTCCCGGCCCTCCCATTGGCTGCCACCCTTAACGGCGGAGTCCCGGCGCAGCGCACGCCGCCGCGGCTCCGCCCCCTGACCTGCCATTGGCTGCACCGCCGCCCGGCCCCACCCCCACCCCCGGCGCCTCCGCGCTGCCTGCGGGCGGGGGGCGAGTCTCATCGCTTTCGGGGGTCGCCGCGTGGAATTTCAGCATGGACACTCCACGCCTTCTCCGATCGGTAGTTCCCGCTGCGGGCCTGCGGAGACCCGAACGGTTCAGGGTCAGCAAGAGAGGGGTTGCCGAGCCCTAGTGGCGGTGCTGCCCGAGGCGGCGGCAGCACAGGGCCCGCAATCCGAACTGAAGCCGGAGAGGCCGTACCCCGCCGTCCTAGCGCGCCCCCTGCTGGCCACGCTGCTCCCGGGCAATCGGAGCTCGGGTATGTGACCAGCCCTGCCGCTTTCATCCCCGGCTTTGAAATCTTTCGTAAATTCCTTAAAAAATACCGGCCCATCATACGCGCTACTCCTTTGATCACACCTTCAGGTAGCTCTCCCTTTTCTCATTCCATCAGCTTTTTGGCCTGGCAAAGCCCCAACCCTAGTTAAACCCCACTCTCCACCTGCTGGGGAGAAGAAAACAACCTGTGCCTTAAATTCATGACATCAAGTGGGTCCTTCAGGTTGCCCGCTGGCCTACCTTTCCCTCATTCAATCTATCTTTTCCTCTCTTTCTTACTCTTCTTTCACTGAGAAAATAGAAGCAGAATTTCTATAATAGAAGAGAGAATTCTTCTAAAATAGAAGAGAGAATTTCCCACGTGCTCCCCCCACCTCTACCTACTCGTCTACACCTCTGCCCACATACTGGTCCTTCTGTTACGACTAATGAGCTGTCCCTGCGCTTAACACAGGCCTTTCCATTTGGGCATTTGCTGCCAGTCCCGCTACTACTAACCTATATCCCTACAGCAATTCTTTTCCTGGATCGCCGGTTTCCCTTCCTACCAGCATACAAACATGCCGGGATATTTTTCGTCTTACATCCTCTCTCTCTTGACCTTACATTCCTCTAGAGCTTCCTCTTAGAGCATAAAACCTGAAACCAGTTGTACCCAGTTTTCCTCCCATTCTTTCCTGAACTGGTCCAAACAGGCTATGCCTCCACTTCTCAGCCAAAACCTCTTACCAAGACCATCGGGAACTCCACCACAGCGCTAAATCAGAGTCAGTGTTCAGGCCACATTTTCTTTGTGTAAATGCGAAAGCAAACATACAACTTTAAAGTGCTTCTTCATAATTGTGAGAGGTTACCATTATTATTTGAAAACCAGTAAACACTTAAAATTGATGATTGCCCACTGTTGCAAAGGTCCATCCTCTATTTTCCCATCCCCTCCCCATTCCCACCTGTCTGTGATGTTTTTCAAGCCTGAGTGTGATTGCCTTCCATCCATGTGTTCCTGCTCTGGCATTCAATATCCAGTATGTATATTGGATGTTGAATATGTGTGTGTGCCTGTGTGTGCATTATGGGTCTCCATGTTATTCCAATGGGAACATTTGATAAAGCGAAGGTCATTCCCAATCACCCTTCTTTTCTGGAATTCTTTGGTTTTCACCATCCCCCAGTCTAGAAAGACATCTCCATGTCTGAGCCCTCAGAGCTTCCTCTGTTTTAGGGCCCTCCCGGGAGAGCCGTCTGTGGTGGGGACAGGGACCAGGAGCCCTCCCTGGCCCTCTGTCCAGGGATCACCTCTTTGCGAATTCAAATCAGCATAATTCAAGCGAGCTCACAGCAATGACCACAGCCAACGCTAGCAGGTGTTATTAAAAGGGATTTAATAATCTTAATTAAAAACTCTCAACAGTGAATTCTGTCACAGGCCTTGGCAGCTGGAAGGAACTCCAGGGGATGCCCCTTCGGGGGTATGGTTGAGCCACGGTCTCGGATCGAGGCCCACCACTGCCACATGGCAAGGAGCTCCCTGGAAGTTGCTTCAATACAATATCAAAGATCTGCAAGGAATTTTTTTTTAAAAAAAAGTTTTAAATATATTAGACTCTCTTGATTGCCATTTTTACACAAAGCTGCTGATACAGTATACAGAGTTTTAACTTTTTTTCACATAAAATACATTTTTCTTAAATGTTCTCTGTACATCAGTGGCTTCTGGTCTGGTGAATTATTGCGGAGGGCTGGGGGTCTGCAGACTTTTCCTCAGTGCGTGGGGCCAGGCCCCGCAGTGCAGCTCTTGCAATGCCCGGGGGAACAGGTCCTCTGGTGAACTGGCCAACAAGAGTCTCCTGCCAAGGAGAGGACTACAGCTTCTGGCAAAGGAGGTCATTACTTAGGCAGTCAACCACTGACCACAGGACCCTCTGCTCTTAAGTGCACTGGGGCGGGGGAGGCTGTCCCCAGGCCACAAAGGAAAGAGTTAAATATAGTCCTTCTGGGTAGCTTGTTAAAAACTGCCCTTCTGGAAAGTGCCCCAGTATTCTGCTCTGGGAAAGCAAGTGGGAAAGAGAGCTCAAGATCGAAAGGCATCTGACACCAGTTACCAAAATGGTCTCATGTTATCACAAAGCCAGCAAACCGTGGTGCGGCAGGACAGGGGACACCCCCTGTGAGCTTTCCTACACTCGCTGAAATTGACCCAACAGTGCAGAGCAGTTTCATCGCTGCTGCATATTTAATGGAGAATAATATCCCGAACTCCTCAGTAGAGCTGGGTCTAGGGTTGATTCAACTTCCCTGCGTTCTTGCCAGGAACTCACTACCTGATGATGGCCACCAGTTTTCAGTGGTTTGGGGGCACAGGGTGGGAACAAAGGCCAGAGCTCCACCGTGAGCCACGTGGCACATGCTTTGGAAGTAGCCTCCTTTCATCTGCCTGGTCTCAGAGGGAGTTGAGCCTCCAGCAGACCTTGCTAGCTTTCTTCAGGCTCCTTGAGCCACACCCACCGGGAGGAGAGGCCGACCCAAGGACAGGCTTCAGTGTTAAAGGAGAAGTTCCTCGCCTCCCATCATCCATCAGTGGGGCAGGGGGACTCCGTAACAAATGAGCAAACTGAGCAAGAGACAAGAGTTTCAGAACCGGAGATGCACTCAGCAGCAAATTCCAGACTCTCGGTTCTTCTACATACTGACCTCAAACTGCTATTATACAATGTCCCAAAGATGCTGGCCCAAAGGCAGCTATCCCTGAAAGTTCCAGACAGACTTGGAAGGTGTCTCCCTAGAACTCAAGATCCAGCATCTGCATCTAGTAGCAAATGTTATCCAGGGATGGCCACAGCAGCCATTTCCCTGCTGATGGGTTTTGTACTCTAGGGATTCTAGGAGCTAGAAGCTGGGTTGAAGCTGGACCAGGATGGTCACTCCGTCTCAAGTAAATTGAATGGGGCTGCTGACAGTTGTGTTCCTCCGGCGATGCAAATTGTAAAACGGGGTCTCCTCACCCTGTCTTGTTCCTCCTTTACCCCGACAACCTAACATAGTGCTTGGTATGTCTCAGTTACTCAATAAACTAAGTCAGCAAATAAACGAGTCATCCCAACCCCACCTTGTCCCTCAACATCAAAGAGACCCTTAGGGAAAGTTCCCCAGGTTCCTGAAGCCCTAATAGGGAATGACTTACCCCGACTGAAAATGAGAGCTGAAATGCCTGGGAGTCTTAAGTCGGCTCCTGTAGGGGAATCAGCTAGGATTCCCGGCCTTCCAGGTGGGGGGTGAATGGCCCAGGAGGCAACCAGTGAGGGGAAAGGAGGGAGTGGCCAGAAGGGCTAAGCGCCTTCAGTCTCTGGCTCCCGAGCAAACAGATCGGGAAACCTGCCCGGCCCCCTCCTGGGAGTGTATGGCTTCTTCTGCTTGCAGCTTGTTTGCTCCAGAGGAATTCAGGGTCAGTCAAATCTGAACACTGTTTTAAAGCCAAAGGTATGTGTGTTCTGGATCATCCCCTGCCCGGCTCCAGACCCAGGCTGACACGGTGGAGAGCCAGCCCCAGATGCCAGGGCTGCAGGAAGCATGGTGCCTGCCTGTCTGCAGCCTCCTGAGCTGCCCCTCCACCCTAGACTGGGTCTATCCAGGAGCTGGGGTGGGGCTGGCCTGGTGTTGTGCCCCCAGCTCTCTGGTCCCAATAAAGCATCTGCCAGGCCCCTGGGATCCAGCTCCCTTTCTGGGCTATGGGGCCATGGAGGCCACAGTGAGGACAGGGACTGATAAACAGCAGACCCCATCACTAGAATTGTGGCACCGGGGGGGGGGGGGGGGGGCTCCTCCAGCCTCAGCCCCCTCCCTCTGGCCCAGGGGCCCCTCAGGGAGAATTTCTCATAGGCTCAGAAAGAAGATTAGAAGGAACCCAGAGTGGTCCCCTGAGTCCCAGAATCAGGACTAGGGGACCCCTTCAGAGCTCTAAGGAGGTAGTTTCAGGACAAATAAAAGGCGCAGGGCAGGGGACAAACCTGCTGCTTATTAAGTACACCAGTAGGTTCTGGCTGGGCCTGTAGACAGCAGTTTCAAGGGGGCTCTTGAGAAGATGCAGGAGAGAGGCGGTGGGTAGCCTGCCCTCCCCAGTGCTAGGGAGATCGTGGCTGTGAAGCTGTTGGGCCGCGGGAAGGTCCAACTCCAGCCCTACCACCGCTCTCCTGAATGCAGTGCAGGGTGTTGGCCATGGGCACTCTGGATTTGCAGCCGTGGGGTGTCATCACTCCCATGACAGGCTGGGAGCCCCTGGGCCCGGCAGGATCTCATAAGGGCCACCTGGCAGACTTGTCTTACCAAGCATTCCAGAAAAGGCAAAGCTGGGCTGGGGGTCCTGAGCATTGACTCTGGGAGGAGTTGGGGGATTCCAGCTGTCCCCCACTGCTCACTCTGATGGCTCAGGCTGGGGAAGTCTAGCTGACAGAGGCTGGACTGAAGCCACCTGAATATTCACAAAGATGGCCCAAGGCACCGGGCTTGGTCACGGCCACTAGAGATGCTCACAGAAATTAACACCAACTCACTCTTCGCCCTCGAAAGCCCTTCCAACACAAGCTACATGTTTCCAACACCGGTCAGGAAAGCCTAGTGATCATGATGCTACCCAGGAAAGAAAGCAGGAAAGCAAGTTCAGTTATCTCCCACCTGGAGTCCTGCAGCCTAAGAGAATTCTTTTATCAAGTGCACTTTTGGACACACTAAATTTGTTCCCCCTTCCCTCTAATTTTTGATACTTCCATCTAGAAGTAAAATGTGACTTGGATTATTCTAGGAAAGGAAGAGCCTGGCTCTCCACCTCAGCCTCCGGGTGGTCACACTGCTGGCTCTTGGCATGGGCAAAGCTCTGGGGAGCAGGCCACTGCCCATCTCATGGACCCATGTCGGCTCATAGCTCCCTCTGATCAAAGAGTGGACCTCCTGCTCCTTCCAGATGTGGACGGTGGCCCAAGCCCCAGTATGACTCTGGTAGGACTGTGGGTCTCAGCTTACCAGGCCCCGTTCCCAGCTAAAGCCATGTTGGCAGTGGTGACATAACAGAGTCTTAGCCTCAATCCTTTTGGGAAGAGCCCACAAATTGTCAGTCCGACCTGCTTCCCATGAGCCCAGGTGTGTGATTCCTACACATGGTTGAGTGTGTATGTATGTGTGTGTGTGTGCACGCGTGCGCGAGCACATGCACACCGATATTTGATATGTGGATACTGGTCCAGAGAAGCCTTTACCAACAAAAGAGCCAGAATCCCAGCGCCCCCTCCCAAATATGACAGCGGGGAGAGTTAGGAAGCCACGATGGGCCTTGTTTCTGATGGCAGACAATGCAGCAGGAAGCAGAACCGTGGGACGTGGCGATGCTATGGCCGCTGGGTGAGGTGGGGTCAGCGTTCCCCTGGAAAGCAGAGCCCACCTCCCCGCAAGCTGCCCTCTGATGTCTCCCCCAGCCAAGGCTGCTGGGGGGGTGGGGGGGATCCTGGATCCCAGAGACCCTTCCCCGAAGCATCTCTCTCCTCCATCATACAGAGACTAGGAGATGCGGCAGCAGCCATGGACCTTTTCCTCCATCTCCTCCATGGGGGCCTTGAACTTCAAGAGCGGGGGATCTCCGCTGGTGACGGTGTAATAGACCGAGGCACCATTGCTGCTGTACGGGGAAGTTCTGCCTCCGATCAAGGGGGCCTTGCCTTCGCTGCTGCTCTCGCCCATCCTGGCCATGCTGCTGCCCAGGTGGGTGCTCAGGAAAGGGTGGCTGAGCAGCTTGGCGGCAGCCCGCTGTCGCTTCAGCTCCAGAAGCGTCTGGGGGCTCTGTTCCTTGTAGCCACTCCAGGGAGGGGTGGCGTCGGCCACACCGGGGCTGCCATAGGCCATGTTGTAGTCAGGCACCTCGTGCACTTTCCAGATGTCCCCGTTGGATAGCGCATACTGGTAGGTGCTGACCGGAGCTCGGAGGCCGTTCTCAACAGGCCCATCCATTTCACTTCGTGGGATCTTGGTAGAGAACTCAGAGAGCAGCACGGGTTTCTCCAGCCGGGGGTTCTGAGGAGGAGAAGGACATGAGCAGCCGGTTAGAGGATCTGAACTCACTCCCGACTTGCACCTCTGTGGAGGGCATTCTGGTCTGGACCTGTCCTCCCACCATTTGCCCAACTGGGCTAACAGGATCTGCATTCCACTTTGGGGGGACTCACCAATCTGTCTTTTGGGAGAGCTGACTGATCCCCATCCTTGCTGAAGGGGCTGGACCATGACCCCAGGTCTGGCCCATCAACGTACTCCCTGCAGGAGTTGGTTCTTGACTGAAAAGGAGTCCATGAAACTGAGCCCTTGGATGTGCACCAGAACACTTGAGAAAGAGAAGTTCTGTGTGTGCAGAACTCGAGGGTAGTGAGAATGTTGGAAGCTGGGGGCCTGGGGAGATTGCACGTCAAATGGCCTGCTTGACATTGACCTGACATTGGAGGGAGACCGAAGGGGTGCACTGAGAGCCCTAGGACCCAACTGGTCCCAGACTTTGCAGTTACACGAGCCGAAAAATTCCTGTTTCATGTCACTCGATTTTAGCTGAGTTTTTTTTTTTTTTTAAAGATTTTATTTATTTACTTGACAGAGAAAGATCACAAGTAGGCAGAGAGGCAGGAAGAGAGAGAGAGAGAGAGAGAAGCAGACTCTCTCTTGCAGGGCTAGATCCCAGGACCTGAGATCATGACCTGAGCTGAAGACAGCGGCTTAACCCACTGTGCCACCCAAGCGCCCCTTAGCTGAGTTTTTGGTCACTTATAATCCTTCCTCTGTATTCCCAGCAAATACCCACTCTGAAATCTCTGAATAACAAGAGCTTAAAAAGGAGCTGCCGCCTAGAAACTACAAACTAAAAGGTAGCTACATTTGGTGAACACAAAAATGTAAAGCATAGTTAAATTCATCATAAATGAAGTCAAAAGACACATTAAAAAAACTGCGACATATATGACAGAAAAGCAATTAATTTCCCAAATAAACCAGAACTCTTAAAAATCCATTTTAAAAAGCCCAACTAGCAGCGCTTGGGTGGCTCAGTGGGTTAAACCCTCTGCCTTCAGCTCAAGTCATGATCTCAGGGTCCTGGGATCAAGCCCTGCACAGGCTCTCTGCTCAGCAGGGAGCCTGTTTTGCCATCTCTCTCTGCCTGCCTCTCTGTCTACTTGTGATCTTTGTCAAATAAACAAAATCTTTGAAAGAATTAAAAAATAAAATAAAAATAAATAAAAGCCCAACTATCCAACAGAAAAAAAAAAACAAAGGAGATTAATGTGCAGCTCATGGCAATGACAATAATAATAATAATAAATAATAGTATTATTATATATAATTATAATATTATTATTAAACATGAGCTATTACATTTATAGCATATAAACACAAGAGAAAATATTCAATCTCACTCATAGTTAATGACATGAAAATTAAAGCAACAAAATATCTTTTTACCTGTCACACTGACAAATGTTTTAAAAATGTGTTATGACTCGGCATCGGCAAGGGTGCGGGAAAACAGGCAGGTACATAAAGTACCATAGTCTCTTCGGAGGACAACATCTCAACATCTCCCCATCCCCCAAAAGTTCGTTTTTATGGAAGAATGCATACTTTGCACCAGCAAGCCCATTTCGAGGACTTCATTTCACAGATACATGTTCCCTTAGGGGAGAAAAGCCTGAACGTCACCGTTAGGCGGGTGGTAAACTAGGGCAAGTACTTGTTCTGGAATGTTCTACACCTGGTGAAAAGAACAAAGGCAACCTTCCTGTGCTGACTTGCAATTCCAGGAGTCTCCACTTCCTGGAAAGATCTCCCAGAAATACACAGTTAGGTTAAGACACAGTAAGGCGAGGGCACTTTCCACAGCAAGCTTCCCTGTAGGTATGTCTTTTCTTCTCATATTTAATGGCATTTCTGAGCTATGCAGGCAGACTGATGCCGCATTTGTGAAATTTTTTTTTTCAACTTAAATTTCTGTATCTATTTTCTTTTTTTTTTTTTTTTTTTA
>NC_081563.1:120322361-120402341 GCF_022355385.1 Mustela nigripes | reverse complement strand
GATGCGGGACTCGATCCCAGGACCCTGAGATCATGACCTGAGCCGAAGGCAGCGGCTTAACCACTGAGCCACCCAGGCGCCCTGTATCTATTTTCTTTACTTCCGGAATGGTCTTGGAAAGACCGCTTTTCATTGTCGAGATCAACGCTTCTCTAACTCTTTGTGCGTATGAGTCACCTGGGGCTCTTGTGAAAGGGTCCATGCTGAATCACCAGTTCGGGGTTGGAACTCGAATTCCAGTGTTTCTAACAAACTCCCCATGGATTTAAGACACTAGTTCTCAGCTTCAGAGGCTGGGGAATTAAATCACACTACATCAGCTGGGGAGTTAAAAACACTTGCACAGCGCCAATCTGAAGAGGCTACGTTGTGTGATTCCCACTCTATGACATTCTGGAAAAGGCAAAACCATGCAGACAGTAAAACGGTCAGTGGTTGCCCAGGGTTTGGGGAGGGATGGACAGGTGGAGCACCAGGGATTTTTAGGGCAGTGGAAGTATTCTGTATGAAACTTTAATGACGGCTATATGACACCACATATTTGTCAACATCTGTAGAATGTTGAACACCGAGGGTAAACCCTAACATAAACTATAGGCATCAGTTAACAATTATGTATCTATATTGTTATCATCATGGTAATACACCTACCACACTAAGGCAAGATGTTCATACCAGTGGAAACCAGCAGACGTGATAAAGGGTGTGTGTGGAGACTTTAGGTACTTCCTACGTATGTTTTCCAGAAACCACAACTGCTCCAAAAAATCAAGTCTATTGATTTTTTTTTTTTTTTTAAATACATAAATACAAAGCCTGGGCCCCAGGCCCAAAGATTCAGATTTAATTAGTCTGGGTTGCAACCTAGACACCAGGATTTTAAACGAACAAAACCAAAAACACTTCCCCAAGGAATTTTCTGGTACAGTTAAGTTTGTGAGCCACTGGCTGAAGAGACAGGGCTGCTGCCTGCCTCCCGAGCCTCATGTCAGGGTGCCAGCTCTGCCGAAGTATGTGCAGGGGCCAGCTCTGGTAGCTAACTGGGTGGAGTCCTGGCAGAAACCCAACTTGCAGGTCAGACCGAGCAAACACCCCCTTAGATGAGGGGTTTTCAATGTCTGGTGTGCCTCCGAGTCCCCTGGAGAGCTGGTTAGGGCACAGAGCACCGGTTAAACCCAGAGCCCAGGGTGCATGTTTAGTACATGTAGGGCGGGCCAGAGAGTCTGCTTTTCTCACACGCTCCCAGGTGACGCTGCTACTGCTGGTCCAGGAACCCCACTCTGGAGAATGTCTACCTTAGAGACTCTCACAGCCTTGCCAGTACCTAAAGCCTTGAAAGGGATAGGTCAGAGAAAGGAAGGAACTTGGGGCTTCATAGCTGTGCCCTGTGATCTTGGTTTCGCCTAGGATCTGGGGCTCTGGACCCTGACAGTTGTCCTTGGGACTGGACCTCTGGGTGATTGGCCCGAAGCCCAGAGCTCCTTCCTTTTTCTCTGCAAAGCAGGCCCTTTGTTTGCCTTCACCTAACCCCCAAGCACAGCGTTGATGAGAAAGCTGCAGAAGTTAAGGACGAACTCAGGCCACATCTTCCCACCCCCTTCCCTGCGGGGCTGATGCTTTGTGCCACCCCACACTGGCGAGGACTTCTGGCAGAGTCCTGGGCTGTGAGATCTGAACAAACATGGGGACAGGTGGGGGCGGGGGGAAGCAGCTGCTTCCCTGAGGGTATCTTTTTTTTTCCCCCTGAGGATTTCTTTAAGAATCTCCAGTGTCTCCCAGAGATCAACAAGGAAAAGGGGCAAAAGAACAGACACTGCACGAAAGAAGACACGCGGTCAGCCCCTAATGACATGAACAAGCGGTCTCCATCGTCCACCATCAGAGAGATGCAAATTTAAAATGCAAGCTGCAGCAGCAAGCAGGCCAGGACGGCTGAGATGGAGAGTGATGTTACATCAGGGACCGGCGCAAAGAGTTCTGCGCGCCTGCTCAGAGAGCAGATGGGAACAGTCACTCTGGAAACTTGCATGGCAGTATCTCTAGTAGCCTCCCCATGAGCTGTTCTGCATTCCTGGCTACACGGTCCTACAGAAAATAGGGCTTATGCCCACCAAAAACCCGTCGGAGAATGTTTTGAGCAGCTTTATTCAAAGTAGCCCCACACTTGAAACAGCCCAAATGTCCACCAGCAGAAGAATGGACACATATTTAAACAACAGAACTCTCCAGAGTGAGGGAAAAGGCTGAGCTGCAGCTCTGTGCCTGCACAGGGATGAGTCTCAGGGTCTCCAAGTAAGTCAGACACACAAGACTACAGACTGCTGAGGCCATTCACACGCAGATGTGGGCGCAAACCTGCTCTTCAGTGCTCAAAGGTAAACAGAGCTGCCTTTTAGGGCAGGAGGACTGCTGACACGGAACCAGGAACTTTCTGGGGTGATGGAAATGCTCCATGCATTCATCTCAGGGGACATGTTTACAAAAGTTCAACTGAAAAACCCATTTCAAATTCATGTACTGAACATAACTTCACCGCACTCACAAAGGAAAGTTAAATAAATGTGATTTAATTTCAGTCTGCATCTCTCTTCTCCCCGACCCTAGAAGTAGGCACAACAGAGCCTCTGAGGCACCCTCTCTGTCCCCAGCCAGGGCTGTGACTGGATTCCCTTGGGTGGGCACCTTTCCCGGCTTCAGATCAGCCTTCATGTGACCTCACTGTTCCAGCTGGAGGGCAGGTCCCACAGAGATGCACGGGTACGCTGGGCTAATCATTTTTCATTCCACCAAAGCAATACTTTCCAGAACTGTTTTCAGCTGCTTATCATTGGTGGATATACCAAAAAGGCAGACCACTGCTATGGACAGTCAGCCTCTCTGTTTCTGTCCCCAGCAATTCTGCCCCAAACTTGCTGGCCCCACTCAGCAAGCCAGCAGCCATGCATGAAACCCAAGCCTGTTGGTACTAAGTAACACAGGGTCCTCCCAAAATTCCTGGTCGCCTCACGTATCTGAATGTGACTTTAGTTGGAGGCAGAGTCTTCGCAGATATAATAAGTTAAAATGGGGTCATCCTGGATTGTGGGCACTAATCCAATGACTGCTGTCTAAGAAGAGAAAACAGAGACACAGACACACACAAGGGAGAAGCCATGTGACCACAGAGGCAGAGACTGGAGTCTGGCGAGCAAAGCCAGCACATGCCTGAGCCACATGAAGCTAGGAGAGAGGCACGCAACAGATTCCCTTTTGGAGCCCACAGAAAAAACCAATGCTGTTGACACTTAGACTTTCGACTTCTGGCCTCCAGAACTGTAACAGAACACACTTCTAGGGATCTGAGCTACCGAGTTTGTGGAAATGGGATCCAGAAATTCTAGGAAACTGACACGGCATCCCCTTAAGAAAGCAGTTCAACGCCCAGACCAGCAGCTACTCTCGGAGCAGGCTTCTTATGGCTCCAACCAGTACCCTGCTCAGTATTTCCACACATTTTTCCCAACCAGATGTGCTCCATAAACACAGTTCTCCATATCTTGTTATGTTCCCCCCCAGAACGTTCTAGTGCTGTTAGCACCCGGGGGCACTGCTGTGCTGAGCCTCTCCTTTGGGGAGCCCAGAACCAGATGTACCAGAGCACAGCAGGCACGCAGCAGGGACTTCTTGTCTGTTAGGAGACCCTCCTGGCTGCCAAGGCTCCCAGTTCTGACTCTCACACCAGGACTTCCTCAAGAAGCACAGGGGCCACCAGCACCAAAGGGGTCCAGCCAGCTGGTGTATGGGCGCTGTCCAGCAGCCCTCCCCCTGAAGGCTCTGACATGAAAAGGCCAAGACCAGGCCGGGGCCCTGTCCTCCATCCCAGTAGCAGCTGACACCGAGGCAGGTCACAAGGCCACTCACTGGGTCCTTGTTCTCTTGGTCTGTCCTGGTCTCCCTGATGTCCCCGTTGTAGGTGGCAGTCCGTTGGTCCTCTGCCACACTCCGCTGCTGCCACAGTATGGCCTCTCCCTCATACTCCTTCCTGTACAGGTTGGTCCTGTCCGACAGGCTGGCTCGACGTACCACCTTCCTGAGGGGAGAGAGGAGCTGCTGGAGGGCTGGGCCCAAGCGCCACAGGCAGGAGTGCCCCCAGGAACCACGGCCGGCCTGCCCCGACTCACCCACGGCTCCCTGCGCTGGACGTTCTCCGGCTCAAGGATGACTTGTGTCTCAGCTGTGACTTCATGATGACGTCATGCTTGTGTTTTAGCTCCAACAGCAGGACTTTGAACTCCTCCTCCTCACACAGGTCTGAAGCAGGGGAGGAAGCTGTTGTGGGGAGCAGTGCCAGGACCGGTGGACCCCAGGAGCCCTCCAGACCATGGGAGCTGCCACCCAACGCACTGAAAACTCTCAGCATCTTTGGGGGCATCCAGAGAGGGGAGTAAACAATGCTGGCCTCACTTCCTGGGCTATACCCCAATCCTTAAAGGATAAGAATGGGAAGCCCAGGACCCATATAGTCATAGCTCCTAAGGTTCTCTGCTATGACCAAAAGATCCATCCACCTTCAGTAGTTTCCAACAGGAGTCATCAACTCTCCAGTGATATAGGAAGTATTGAGAGAAACAAGCAGGTACTCTATGTAGCCCAAGCCAGAACTTATATATATCTCGGATCATATATACCTACACGTTCAATCCAACCAATCCCTTCATTTCTCTACCCACCCAGTCACTGACCCAGCCATCCATCCGTAGATTCATCCCTAACCAGTGATTAATCCATTCATCCATCCACCCATCATCCGCCCATCCTCTATCCATCCATCTACCCATCATCCATCCATCCATCCATCCAACCACCCATCATCCGCCCATCCTCCATCCATCCATCCACCCATCATCCATCTACCCATCATCCAACCACCCATCAGCCAGCCATCCTCCATCCACCCACCCATGAATACATTTATCTATCCATCCGTCCAGCTATCCATCTGTACAATCTACCCTTCATTAACTTATTCATTCATTTTGCTACCCATCCACACACCAGTCCACCATCAAGCCAACTCTATATTTTACCCAATTATCCCACTATCTATAAAAACCCCAATGAGTAGCTAAGGGTGTTCTGGATTTTATGCTGGACTTACCTATTGGCATTTCATCCATGGATGTCCTAGCACTGAGACTAGCCCCATGGGACACCAACAGCTCTGCCATCTGCATCTGAAACACAGGAAGAAGCCCACATGCCCCCTGGGCTCAAAAAGTCTGGGAGGTAGATAGAGTGCCCCCACGTTTCTCAGGATCTGACATAAAGAGTGATAGGGCAAAGCTGGTTTGCAGGGAAGGCCCTGCACCCTGGAGGCAGGAATCCTGGCAACACAATGGGCTTGACCCCTCCTCCAGCATTCCTGGGCCATGCCAAGGGATAGGAGAAGGAGTCTGCTGTAAATCTAGAGCTGCCAAGCATCTAAGGAGGGACTGCAAAAGCTGCAATCAGAGTTTTCGATCTGGGAAACAGAGGGAGAAAGGACCAAATCAGAAGCATGAAGAATTACCTAATTTGGTAAATGTGTTATCGTCTTCTTAGAACACAACTTATCAAATGTTTTTGGAAACTCTCTAGGTCTTTTCCTATCTCACAAACTAGCTATAGTCAACACCTTCAGTGGGTCCTGTGAACCAACTGCCAGCCCAAAGGACAGCGGGCAGGTCCCACTGCCGAGCATTACCTGTCCCCAGAAGGCAGCCGCGTGCAGGGGCTCCCAGCCATCCCAGTCCTTCACGTCCACACGCACTCCGTGGTCCAGGAGGAGCTCAGCTGCCCGCAGGTATCCGTTGGCTCCAGCGATGTGCAGCTAAAGGGGAGGGGAAGGTGAATCTTCCCTATGGGTGCCAGTCCCACTTTTAGAGACAGGAGAGCCCTCTTCCCAACCCAAATCCCAGCTCATTTCCAGGGACGGTAGAATGGAAGAGAAGGAAGCAGAAATCCAGCCACACTGCAAAGTCTTATTAAGGCCACTCTTTATCCTGTGGTTGGTGTGAAGGCCCCTGTGGTTAAGGCAACAGCACTGACTGAGTCCCTACCATGTGCTGAGCTGGAAGGAAGGGGTTTCAGAGGCCCAGCGTGGTGGTTTTAAAATGTCTACACATTCTTTGATATACCTCCCTTAAGAGAGGAAGTTTAATTCTCTTGCTCTGAATGTGGGCCAGAACAAGTGACTCACTTCTAACAAGTAGGACATTGTGAAGTGGTGGTGTGTGATTTCTGAGGTGAGGTCATAAGAGGCATCACTGCTTCCACCTCCTGCTCTCTGGGATCAATCCCTCGAGGACAAAGCAGCCATCACGTAGTATAGAGAAGCCTGAGGAGGTGAAGCATGGAGGCCTCCTGCTGACAGCGGGCACTAACTTGCCAGCCACATGAGGGCGCCATCTTGGAAGTGGATCTTCCAGCCCTAGTCCAGTCTTCAGACGACTGCAGCTTCCTGAGAGACCCCCAAGCACAGCTACCCAGCTGAGCTGTTCCCCATTCCCTAATCACAGAAACTACGTGAGGTGATAAATATTGATCGTTGTTTCAAGAGGCTAAGTTTTGGGTTTGTTCGTTACACGATAGGCCATCAGTACATCCAATAAAGGAAAGCCTCATGCTGAGGTAACAGCTCTCCTATCTGATACCATTCAAGGCCTCTGGTGATAGACACCATACTGGGACCTCACTTGTCCCATCTGCTTGATCTCCAGAAAGTACATAAAGCATCTAGCCCGTGACAGACACTCAGTAAGTGATGAACATTCTCAGAGAGCCGTGAGGGATGACGAGGTTCACCATGGAAATGGAGGAAGGAGGAAGGCGATGAGGTAAAGAGACACCAGCTGCCTAGCCAAGGTGGGAGGCGGAGGGAAGAGCCCAAGGAGGCCAGCAGAAGGCTGGCTAGGTGGAGACCAGGGAGCTCTGGGGGTGCTGAGATTTGGGGCAACAGAGTTGCAGACAGTGGGATAGAGAAGGCTTGGCCCTGGAAAGCAGCCCTTCAGAACGCAGCCCTGACGGTCAGGCGTCGCCTCATCCTGAGGTACAGCTGCTATAAGGTTCAGGAAAACAGACGTTTTCCTTTATTTTTCAATTTGCAGAAGAAGCCCAGGGTGTGATCTGGTGCAGGCACCCACGAAAATTACAATAATCATCTGATTTATAAATGCGTGATGTTTGCCAGTTGTGGAGATGACAGCCGGCAGGGCCAGCAGACATTACAATCTGTGTGGCCTCGTACTGGGCGGGGAATAAAAAGGCATGACTGGGATAGGGAGAGCGTTAATAATAATGATGATAGTGTGAACCACTGATACCTACTGAGAGTTTAGAGACTCTGGGCTTCGCACCTACATGCAGAATCCCATTTATTCCTCCCAACAACCTGGTGGGGAAGGGACGAATAGTAAACCCCACTTTACTAGGAAGACCTGAGACCCAGTACGGGCCTGGCCCATGTGGTCTGGGCCACCCTGAGGCCAGCCTCAGTCCAGGAGGAAGAAACCTGTGTGTCTAGACGGCCAGCCACAGACCCAAAGGGGCGTGTGCCCTGGGACATCCTGGCTTTGCCTTCATACAGCAATGTTCCATCTCACTATGTGACTTTATCTTTGAGGGCTGGGCTGAGCAGGGACCCATTAATGGGTTAGCGAGGGGATGAGGCAGAGGGTGGGGCTCAGGAACCAGGTGAGAAGGCCACTTACTATCTTTGGGCCACAGGTCAGGCCTAAAGGGCAATGAAGGCTCTCAGGACTGCTGAGTCCTACCAGGTAAGCTCAAGATTTTGAGACTCCTGAGTGCTCCTGGCCAGCATGGACCCCAAGCCGAGGCCAGGGCCCAGCCATCGGTGAGGAGAAGGTGGGTATGTGGGCATCCCAGGCCATGCTCCTGTTTTCAGTTTAAAGCCTCAGAGCCAGACCCTCCCCAATACCGGGCTCCATCCTATAGGAGAGCCTACGGAGAGAGGTCAACGTTTCCAATCCTTGACACGTGAGCTGAAAGGCTGAGCGGAGCTAATCAGGCAGACCTGAGAGGGAAAGAGCTCTCTTGTTCCCTATCTCCAGGGTCTAATGAAGCCTGGGGCACACAGGTGTGTGTTACCTGGATGGAGGAAGGAACCGATGGATGGAGGGTTGGATGGATGGATGGATGATTGGGTGTCTGGACACAGAAGCCAAAGAACCCAGGGGACAGGCTGTCGCAGTGAGGTTCGGGGAGGCTGCTCAGTCTGGGCAGAGGGATGGGAGAGGTGATCCTAAGGCAGGGGAATGGACGGCACAAAGCAAGGGGGCATGCACGAGTGGGTGGCTGGTGGCTCCAGTCTTTACGTGGGAGGCACCACTGGAGGAAGGCCACGTGATGGGCTCGGATGGATTCCGGGAACATGAGGTGAAGGAGGAACTGGAAGACAGAGCTGGTGAGCAAAAGGGCTCCTGACCCCCAGCCCCAGCTGAGACTGGCCAGATTCTCCAAGGCACTGAGCCCTGTTCTGCTAACTCTCCATATTTCAGGAGCAACCCTGGCCCCAAAGTGAGTCTGGAGGAGGTTCAAGGCCACAGACAGGCCCCAACTGTATCAGCTTAACCTCAACCAGATGCAGATTCACCCCAGCTAGGCTGGTGCTGAGCCCCCAGCCCGACCCGCCTGGCCCATGTGCTCACCAGCGTGGCACCCTGGGCATCTATCCAGTCGAGGTCCTGGCCCGCTGCGATCATACAGTGGATGTCTGCGATCATCTGCTGCTCGGGGGCCGCCCGCATCTCGTTGATCTTCTCTTGGGTGATGCCTGTAAAGGGGAGAGGGGGCCGAGTCAGCACCCCGGGGCCAGGCCCCAGGCAGGGAGGGATGCAGGGCAGACGGGCCAGGCGGCTGGGCAAGAGAGCAGACAGCCATGCCCATGGGTCACTCTCTCCCAGGCCCAGTGAACACACACCCACGCACCAGCCCACAGAACAGGGGCCATTCCTTCCTGATGCCCAGGAGGCACTACTGTGAGATGTTCTGTTCCTCTGCACCATCCACCTGCCTCCATCCGCTCAAATGGCTGGCTCTGCCCCAGGCCACGGTCTGGACGGGATCGCCCCCCTTGCTGACCTCCCCTGACCACCTAGCTGACCAGGGGCTCTGCTAGTTCCCCCTTCCCGTCCGCGGCTGCGTTTGCAGCACGGTGCTTCATGGATTTCCGTTATGGGAATGAGTGAATGGACAAACATAACTTCTGAATAGCGAAGTGGAGTCAAGGGAGGTGTGAGGACCCAGACAGACGTTCTGTAGCCTGAGTCTCTGGCTACAAGTCTGAGTGTTACCGGCAGCGACTAAATGTATTTAAGGAAGCAAAAGTGACATGTTCTATTCAAAGGTCCATTAGATTGAACATTCTGGGATGGAATCTTGGGTAGGTCTGTAAACTGAAAAGGAGGGGAAAAAAATTATAATTTCACTCACATGAACCCTGAACTGAAATGTAGCATTTCGTTCCCTGAGGCCAAAAGTGAAATCCACAGCATGACAAGAAATGCCTGTGACTTTAACACCAACAAAAAGTGCGCCTACTTTCCTGACGTGCTACCTTGCTATTTCGTGAATTAATCAAGTTTCTACATAACACGTTTAGGAATATTTCGGTAGCTATAGTTTAATATCGTTGGGTTCCTTTATAATCAATCCTGAGATTCTGAGAACTGCATTTGAAAACACGATTCCTAAAGAGGGGCACAGAGATTCATCAGACTGGCACAAAACTGCAGACCGTCGGCCAAAGATGGACAGGCAGAGCCCAGATGCCAAGGAATGGAGGGACCCCATCATGGTTACCGGAGCGCCCTGGGAAGGAACTCAAGGGCAGGGTCCCAGCCGGCCCTGACACTGTGGCCAAGGGTCTGGATTTGAGCTGTCTTCTGGCAGAGACCTTCAGAAATATGTCCCCGTGGTGGTGGGGCGGACAGGTCTCTAATTGCTACATTTGTTTCCTCTCTGAAGCTCATTTGTGAGCTGAGAACAGCCCACAGCTTGTTTACCCCAGCCCCTGGCAGCCCCCGTGGTGCCTGGCACAGAGCGGGCACCCGCGAATGTTCTTGACTCTTGATTATTTTCCCAAATGGAAATCTATCTTTCTCGTGAATGTTTATTGAGTTGGATTGTCACAGCTGACGGAGAGGAGACAGGGCCAGCTGAGGCCGCCCACGCGTGTGGGTGACACGGCAGAGAACAATGCCTCCCTCTGCACAGCACAGCTTTCCAAGGGTCCTTCTGTGTCCTCGTCTTGCTAATCACTGGGATAACCATCGTAACGAGGATCCATCCCCTTTCCTGAGCGCTGGGCACGAGGCAGGCAGGTAGCCGGCTCACTGGTGCACCCATGCCCACACCAGGGCACGCCGCCCTGACCTTACCCTGGTACGCCATGCACGTCTCAATGACATCCAGGGTGGGCTCGTCCTCGCAGAGGTCATACGGCATGTTCCCATCCGAGTTGACTGCGAGTAAGTCGGCCCCACTGCAGAGAGAGGGTGAGAGTGAGGGCCAGGGGAGTGTGGCTGGGGTTGGTCTGGCAGCCTCTGCCCTCCAGCCTCTCGCTGGTAGCTCCGCTGTGCACCCTAGCGCCCCAACCCTTCCCCCCTTACTGGGGCCCCCCAGCTAGGACAGCAGCTTCAGGACTCGGCTTCTCCCAGGAGAGCAGCCCCAGCAGACCTCCACCGGCTTCCTGCTCTGTTGGGTCAGCGGGCAGGCACTTGGGGACAAATGTCAAAGTCCTCCCTGGTGACCGTAACATAAATAACATGAATGGCCCTATAAACACACCGTCTTCTTTCATCTTCATCCTAGTCCTTGTGGGCTGCTCCTGTCAGCTCGTCTCACTCAAGAGGACACAGAGACTCAGACGGCCAGTTGTCCGAGGTCACACAGTGAGGACGTGGGAGGGTCAAGGCTCAAACCCCGGCTCTGTTTCAGTCTGCATCCCCCTGCAGAAACACCCTAAGCTCTCCCCCACCATCTCCAAGTCCCATCCCCAAAGGCTGACAGCCCAGGGGCAAGACCGAGCCTTGGGGCTCCCTGGCAGAACCTGCTTTTGGGGCCAGTGGTTCCCACGTGTGGTTCTGGGCTGCCCCGCAGAATCACCCAGGCATCCCTGAAATACAGGGCAGCTTCCTGGACTCTACTCCGGACCCCCTGAAACACCCTCTGGCGGGGGGGCTTGGGAGTGGGTATTCTGAACCCACACGCCACGTGACTCTGGCACAGATCAGTGGTAGGGACCCGCTGCGCCAGGCTGGCACCACTCCCTTTCCCTCTGGGCACCATCATCGTTCAGGTGCTCCTGGAAGACTGAGTCACACCCAGGTCCTCATCAGAGCTGTGGGCACAGGCCCCCACCAGTAAGTCCTCAGGCCCAATGGCCCTGCACGGAGAGGTCTCTGTGCTGCCACATGCCCTTGGGCAAGCTGTTCCTCCCCTCTGATCCTCCGCTGTGACCTCCATCATCCCCTGCGGCCACCTGACGAGGTGCTGCTTTGCTGAGACCTCTGCCAAAGGTCACCTGTTCTTGGGCCCTCTTCCTGATTCCTTGCTCTCAGATGCTCTCCGTGGCCTCCCAGGACCCACTCTAAGCAGCAGCACTGAAATCCCCTGGTTTCCTGCCCAGTGCCCTAGCACTTCTGCATTCCTGAGGGACCACTGCCCAGCTCAAGTGCCCACCAATTATCAGGGAATTCAATAGAACCCACTTGAAATGGAATGTTGTTTTTTTCTGTGTTTACAGAACCTGAGCAGGAAGGAATTTGAGGACTGGAAAAGCCCATCAGAATAGCATATGCAGAAATGGCCTTATTCCTAGGGAAGACACTGCTACATGGTGCCCCTCCAAGCAGGTTCTCCCCCCGACCCCCGACCCAAGGAATAGCATGTAGATAGCATTTCGGAGACAGGGCCAAGGAAGGATGCTTTTTTTTTTTTTTTTTTTTTTAATAGCAAACTAGCCAAAAATGGCAACAAGACATAAAGAGGGTAGTGGAGACGAGTATAAACTCATGGACTCACAGAGACAGAAAGAAAGAGATTTTAAAAAACAGAGGGCTACCCTGATACCCTGATATGAAGCCAGACCAAGCCCCTACACAGAAGGAAACCTACAGACCCACATACCTCATGAACACGGATGCAACCGCCCTCCACGAAATACCAGCAAACCCAAGGCAGCAGCACGGCAAAAGGATCACACACCAAGACCAATGGGGACCATTCCAACAATGCAAGGGTGGTGGTTTGGGGGTGGGGGTACAGCACAAAGGGAGAGAGAGAATGAAGAGAGACAAAGAGGAGTAGGAAAGGCACACAGAGATGGAGGGAGGAAGGGAAGGGGGGGCAGAGGAGGAGAGAGAGACATAGAAACAGAGGCGGAGGAGGGTGTGGGGAGAAAGAGACACACCAGGCACCACAAGAGGCAGAGGAAGTGGTGGCCGAGAGGAAGAGGAGAGAGAGGAGGGAGACAGAAGGCAGAAACAAAACAAAACCAGCACAGAGCTAGCGAAGGCAGGGCAGAAGCCCCGCTGGGGGAGAGAGGGCCACGTACTACTGAACGAGGATTTTCACCAGGTTGATGTGGCCACAGGTGGCCGCTGCATGCAGGGGCGTCCATAGCTCGTTGTCCTTGGCATTCACGTTGGCACCATGGGAAAGGAGCAGCTTAACAATCTCCTCAAAGTTGTCGATGCAGCACTGCGGAGGGTGAGGGGGAGACAAAGGCAGGATCAGCTCCCGCAGGGCCTCGACCCCGGTGGGGACACGCCAGCTTCCCCTCGGGAGGCCACGAGAAGGACAGTGGAGCCAAACTGTGTCTGAGTCTGAATCCATCTGTATGACTTCCATGCTATATGACCTTGGGTAAGCCACATAACCTTTCTGAGCCTCAGTTTCCCCATGAGTAAGTTCATAATATTTAAGACATAAATATAAGTGAAACATAAAAAACATAAGGGAGCAGCAATAAGATGCTTTTGCAAGTGTTGGTGAAATGAAAGGAAATTTTGAATGAGACTTTAAAATCATTTTTAATTCCTGAAGGCCTTTTTCAAACAAAATTGTATGGACGACTCTACCTTAGAGAACAAATACGTGCAGGGAGGGCTGACTCCGGTTGGAGCAGGAGTGGGTGTCGGTGGGGTAAGGGGGCTGTTGGGGGAGTCCCTCTCCCTGTCAGTCACCTCCAAGGCATGGCCCAAGGTCACAGTCTGATACCTCTGACTCGGGGACTTCTGACCCAGGAGCTCCATTCCTGGGGAAGCCCCAAGTAACCAAGCCTCACCCCCAGAGCACCCACCCCCACCTCAGGGCTCTGGGGACCCCAATATAATCCCTGAAAGGACATGGCCATGTCTGTGCTCTCCCCTGTCCACATGTAGGCCGGTCCTGGAGAGAGGACAGGTTCTCGGCAGCCCTTCAGAGAGACAAAGGGCTCCGACAGCCGTTGGAGCTCTCACACTCCAGGGACACAGACAGAGATAGACTCCACGGGGACGGAGGGGCCTCAAGCCCATGAGCAGAGAGAGGTGAGGACAGAGGGGGAAGACAAGGAGAAGCCGCAGGGGATGAGGCAGGGGTCTGGGCTCAGGACTCCCCAACCAGGTAAGGCTCAGCCCTCTTGCAGTGGGAGACGCTGTAGTTATACTCAGACAAGCAACACAATCAGACTTGATTTTTTTGTTTTGTTTTGCTTTGTTTTGTTTTGTTTTTTAATCTTCCCTCGGGTGGATGTGGAGAACAGACTGCGTGCGAGCACTTTTGGGAGTGGAGAGGGACAGTGAGAAGCTATGTTGAAATCATCCAGTTAGGAGATGATGGCGGCTGGGCCTACAGGAGTATCTGTGGGCAGAGGGAGAAGGGACTGGATGTCAGCAGAAGAATCAGGAGCACCTTTGGGAACCCAAAGCCCTGGGTGTGGATATGGGGTGGGGGGACATGGTGCCCAACCCCATCCCCAGCAGAGCCACGGCTCAGCACCAGAAGGGCATAAGGGAAAGGAGCAGCTGTTTACACAGATGATGCCAGAGATCCAGGTTCTCTCCCTGCTCCGGCCGGTCTGGGGTTGGCTGGGTCTAAGGGCATCTCTCCAGAACTGCGGGGTAAAGGGAATTCAAGGAAGGGTGGCTCTGTCTCAGGAGGGTTGAGCGAACCACGCAGTGGCGCTGCATGGCCAGCAGAGGGCGCCAAAAGCACTGGAGTGAGGTCTTGGGTAGCAGCAAGGGGCCCCAGGCTGGCAGTGGCTGGGAGGTGGGTCTAAGAAGCCCCTGTCCAAAGGAGAACCGGCTCAGCCCCACCCCTCCCCCGTGTCAGGGGACAGTGGAGGCAGAAAACCCACCCGTAGGGCTCCAGAAAAGTGAGGATGGGGTGGCAGGGGAGCTCAGGTGGAAAAGGGAAAAGATTGTGCACCCAGAATTGCAGTCTTGTGAGAGCTATGCCCAGCCTGAAAGACTCAGCCAGAGCAAGGGCTGGGCTTGGGGTGCACGTTGCAGTGGTCGGTGGTGGCGTGGGCAGCCCTCCTCCCCCACACTCCCCAAGGTGGGAAATGGCACCTGCCGTTTGATGACTCCTCCCGCCCCCTCCCTTCCCACATTCAATCTAGCAGCAGACTTGGGGATGCCATCTCCTAAGTCCCTGCCCCCAGCCCACTGCCTGGTGAAGCTTCACCGCCTCCCCGTCTCCCTGGCGCTCCCCTTCCCACGCCCTGCACCCTCACCAAACCATCAGTCTCAGTTTACAAACCCCAAAGGCTCCCTCTGCCAAGAGGAGAAGAGCCGCTCTCCTTTGCCAGGCATGCGAAGCTGCTTCTTAATGTGCTCCTTGGTCCGTTGCAGGGGCAGTGACAACAGTAACGACAGCCCCGCCAGTCACGTTATTGATAACCACTGGGAGTGCAGCGGAGGAGCCCTGGGACCACCTCGCTAGCCTTTGGCCACCAACTGCCTCATTCGCTCCTCAGAACAACATCCCGAGTGCTCCGGAGTCCTGTGCGGCTAGTGGCTACCGTCCACCGTCCAGCACGGGGCAGATGTACAGGACATCCCACCGTCATAGAACATTCTAACTGGACGGGGCTATCCCTGAGCCTCAGTTTCCTGAGCTATAAAATGGGGATAAGATTCCAAAGGGCTGTTGTGAGGCTCACCCTATGCTTCACAAAAAGCGAAGTGACTACAGACACGAGCAATGGGACGGATTTCAATAATGACAACACCGTCTCATGATCGTGCTGTGTCAGGAGACGCGAAGGGCTGTTATGAGTACTCACTTAATCCTCACAACAACCCAGCGAGGTGGGCACTAGTTATTCTGATTTCACAGATGAGGAAAGTGAGGCACAGAGAGCTTAAGTACCTTGCCCAAGATCATACAGCTAGAATGAGGGGGTGCAGGACACCCTGTGCACAGGAAAAGCAGCCAAAAGGACACATGGGAAGCCACTTGGCTGATGGCCAGGGGTGGGGCTTGCTCCTGGGGCTCCTGGATGGGGGCAGTGGTCAGTCGTTGTCCACCCCTTCCTGCCTTCATGGGCACAGGGAGAAGCTCTCACCAGCCCGGGGGTCCGACAGCCTGGCCTCCCACCCACCATGTTGCATTCAAGTCCCCCTGCTCAGAAACTTGGGCCAGGGCACAGGGAGGCTTCTGTGTGTTCCTTAAGTCAGCATGCACATCTTGAGCACCCACTGTATGCCAGCGTGGGGGAAGACACTAGGACGTACCAATGAACAAGTGACCTGGGCTCTGCGCTCACGAGGCTGAGTTGGACAGAGGGAGGCCAACATCAAACAGTTCAGCTAACCGTTCAAACGGCCGCCAGAGGGCGTGCTCAGAAGGTAGGGATGCCCTATCACGCACCCCAGCGCCCGGGCCCTCGCCACAGACTGGGGCTAAGTGGGCACATACCCACATGCCCACATGCTGGGAGAAATGCGGTGCAGAGTAGCCAGTGTGTGGAAGGAACAGAAAGGCCAGAGGGCTGGAGTCTGGAGAGCCAGGAAGCCCAGAGTGCTGGTTGGGGGCCAGGCCTTGAGGAGCCTTGTGGGAAGACACCGAGGGCTTTGAGTAATGTGAGACTTTGACCTGAGCATCCCTGTGGCCACAGCGTAAAGAGCAAAACAGGGAGGGGCAGCTGGGTGCTGGGGACCAGCGAGGGGGCTAGCCCTTTGCCCTGCTGTGAGAGCACCTGGTTCGTGGCCACACGTCCTGGTGTATGACACCCAGGCAGGTCAATCACCTCCGTCACCAGGGTGGAGGGGTGCCTTGGTGGGTGTGAATAGACACGCTTCATAAACTTCAAGCTCAAAACAAACTTGCTTTGTTTGCAAGCCTCTCGCTGGACAGTGAGGACGCAGTGGACAAAGGCTCCCTGTCCCTGGAGGCTGCGCGCGTGTGCTGGGCGTGCCTCCACACCAGGGCTCTGGGGGCGTGTTCGTAACAGACCCACATCTCTCCACTGAGGAGAGAAGAGCCTTTCAGACGAGGCAGCCAAGGATCTCCTTCCCATCTCCTCCCTAAGGACTCTGGGCAGGAAAAAGCAGGGAGGGGGGTAACTGTTCAGGTAGGGGGGCAGCAATCGGGGGACCCCAGCGAGCCTGGCCTTACCTGGTGCAGGGCTGTGAGTCCATCCTCATTGCACAAATCAGGGCTGACCTTATTCTTCAGGAAGTAGCGTACTGCAACAGAGGGGACAGGAGTCAGCATCCCGTCATGCACCAGCACGCGGCAATCCGAGGGGCCCGGCTGAGACCCACTTTCCCCCGTGGCCTGAAGCTGACCATCCTACTGACTCTTTACAACAGGCACGGGAGGACGAGGAAGCTGCTGTGGGGAAACTAGGAGTGAGCTGGGAAGGGCGGGGAGAAGACCACCTGTTCCGCAGGACCGATACTGGGTCAGCACCCCAGCAGGTGCTGGGGATGTGGGGGGCGGGGGACAAGGTCTCAGGAGCAGTGGGGGATGGGCGCGGGCCCTTAGCTCCATCCTCGCCAGACCCAGTTCCTGGGGCCACAGCCCCACGGCTTCCTTGGCCTGAGTAAGAACTGAGGTCCACGCGAAGGCGAGACTGAGGCCTCCACCAGGCTTCTAGCCAGAGATGCCATCTCCAGCAGACCGGGGGTTAGGAGTGTCAGGAGTCTGTAGAGGGTATGGTCCACACCGGCCCCACGCGGCACTGTCTGCAGGCCCCTCCCAGATGCCCCGGTAGCTGGTCTCAGCCTCAGCACTGGGTAAGGTCATTTATGGCACGGCCACAGATCACCAAGGCCCAGCGCACCCATCCGCAGGCCATGGGGAATGCCCTGGGCTGGGCAGGTGGCCTTCAGAAGAGTAGAAGTGTTCCCATGTTCCCATGTAGAAGGGGCTTGGGGAAGATTCTGCTCGCATAAGGCAAGGGTTCAAATCCCATGGTGGGGGGCACGGAGGGTGGGCCAGGTTTCCTGTCCCAGAAGACACTCCTTGAGGCAGACATTAAACACCAGCTGCTAAAAGCAACATTTGTGCACAGTAATTATCGGGGTGTTCCCCGTGCTGCATGGGAGCCCCTGATGCGGAATGACTCCCATGGCGGGCAGTTATTTTCAGCCAAAGTTGCGACAAATCACCCCATCTCTACAGAGCCCTTCGTATGCTGGAGCCAAGGCCCCCTTGTATGTGGGCTCTGCTCCAGTGAGGAGCCTGGCTCTGGACACAAGGGAGCAAAGACCCCACCGCCCACACCCAGGGCACGATCAGGCTTTCCCACCTCTGGCTCCACAAGGAAAATGATTCCTACGTGCATAGTGTCTTCTTACTGCGCCCTTCTGAACCCGGGTCCATGTACACGGCCTCCTTTCATGGGCCCCCAATCTGCAGCTACCCCCCCCGTGGAGAAGAAGAGACAGAGAGTCCCAGTCACACGTGACCATGCACAGCAAATCAGATGCTCTAAGTCCGAAGGCCAGAATGTTGGCCACAGGGCTGTTCTGCTCTGACCCCGAGGCCCAGGCACAGAGAGGGAACCAGCCTGGCAGGAGCCCTAACAGCTGGTGTGGAGAGGCGGGAGAGAGCAGAGCCACAGCAGTGGAGCCCCCCAGGACCCGGCCGGGCCTCCTCCTGCAGACAGACAGGCTCAGGGATCTACACACAGGACAGAAGGAACACTGCAGGTCCTGGGGGGTGCGGTCAGGTCTTTCAGGGCTGTGTTAAACATGAGCTTGCCTCCTCCAGCTTCCTGTTTAAAACCCTCTCATGGCTCCACCTTGCTCCTGGAATGAAGTCCACAGTCCTTTCGTGGGGCTGGCCAACTACAGTACACGGGCTGAGTCTGGCAGGCAACCTGTGCCTGTAGATCACGTTGTTCACTGCAACACATCCACGTTCATTTCTTTACACGTGGCCTGAGACTGCTTTCACCTGACAACAGCAGAGACTGTGTGACCCACAGAGCCTAAAATATTTACTATCTGGCCCTTTATAGGAAAGGTTTGCAGGCCCTGGTCTTCAAGGTCCTGCATGGTGGAGTCACCCCTACAGGGTGTCCACCTTGCCCCATTCCAGGGGGGCATTGCTCTCATCATAGTCTACGTGAATGGCTTGCCTTAGAGTTGCGCAGTGTGCAGCTTAATCAGCTGTACCAGCAATCCCGTCTCCATACCTCTCCAGGCTCATCTCTTGCTCTCCAAGCACCCTGCACCATGAAGGAAGCTGGCTTGAGGGTGTCTCAGGGGTTAACTAGAACTCAGGGAGCACAAACAGAACAGGGACACACTCTCCCTTTTAGCCAGCCGTGTTCACACGTGGCTGCCCACACCCAGGTCAGTGTGGATCCCAGAGCCCCAGATCTCAGGCTTGGTCATCAGTTTGTCAGCGTGAGCCATCTGCTCTTGCACATTTGTTCAGCTGGGGCTGTAAGCAACTTACTCCTCCTCTCTGTTCCTCAGTGTCCTCATCTGTAAAATGGGGATCACAGCAGGGGCTCCTTTGTGGGGCTGCCATGAGGATTAAGTAAGAAAATACCTGAAAGCTACTACCATTATTTACTTATTTATTTTTTAATACCAATGCAAAACAGCCACGAAGCTCCTGCCTGGTCCTGCCAGGTGCTGGGTGCTGGGGACGTAACCATCGACATCCTGTGTTTCCAAGAGCACGTGCCTTGGCTGTAAAGGACAGAGACATCTCACTAGAGAGCTCCGAGCCCCTGCTGCTTCAAGAACCACATTGTAGTGGTCCCCACTGCCCCCCACGCAAGCAAGGTCCCACTAAGACAGCAAGGAGGCAGCTCCCACCCTCCTCTCCTATATTCCCGCTGCTGGCACCAACCCTGTCCCTCCGCCCACACCTCCCTGACAATCTGGCTGGAATCTGGGCCAAGCAGGGCCATCTGCTCCCCTCCATCTCCAGCTGTAGCGAGTGAGGCTGAACCGACCCATCCCGGCAGGAAGCGGGTGGCGGGTTGCCTCTGCAGGGAGAAATCACTGCTGATAAGCCTGTGGGGTTTTTTTTGCCACCCGACCCCTTCCACCCTGCAGAGCAGACTGCCTGACCTCCAGCTGGTCAGGGACACGCCCCCACAGGTGTGGCTCCTGCTCCAGGCCCGCGACGACCAGACAGAGGTGTCTGCCCCCTGGAGGTGGACCTCAGTCCATCCCCGCCGGCCAGGGGTGCTCCAGGGCCGAGCTGCTGTCACCTGGCCATGTGACTGGCACAGTCATGTTTGTGGGGTACACTCCTCCCACCCCATCTCACCTCTGCTTCCACCCAGAACCCAGCAACAAAGCCCACCTTTCCACTGCTTCCGAGGCACTGCCTGATCCAACCTCTGCCCCTTCCTGAATCCCTCAGTGACTGGGTCAGTCACACTGGCTTCTTTCATTTCCCAAGTCAAAATGAAACAAAACAAAAACTGGGCTCCTCCAGGCTTTCCCACACACCATTTCCTGGGCTTGGAGCCCTCTTTCTTCTCACTCTCAGCCCAGCAAACTCCTCCTGAAACACCGATTCCAGCTGAAAGGTCACCTCCTCTGAGAGGCCTTCCCTGATCACCCCAATTTCAGCCGAGTTGCCTGAGTTGCTCTCTCCCATAGCACCTTGCATTTCTGCATTTTGGCTTCACAACAGCACCTCTCCCAGTTTACAAGTACGGGGTGATTAGTTAGTATATGGTAATTATATAATTCTTTGTTTAGTGTTTTGGGTCCCACGAGGGAGCCTGGCTCCTAACAAGGGCCTCAGGATTATCTACTGTAGCAAGAGCCTCTGAAATCTACTCTCTCAACAAACCTCTAGTTCTCACTGTAGTATTATGATTGTTAACTATAGTCACCACGCTGTGCATTAGCGCCTATGTAACTACAGCTTTGAACCCTTTGACCAACATCTCAGAAAAAAAGGTAACTATCTAAGAAAGATGGATATGTTAATTAGCTTAACTATAGTCATCATTTCTACACATGCACATGCGCGCGCACACACACACAGAAACACCCTGTTATACATCTTAAATGCACAAAATTCTTATTCAAAAACAAAAATAAACCAAGCCGTATCTATTGTGTGAATGTACAAAGTAATAGGGGAAGAATGCTCTGGGGCCCCCAGAGCTGCCTGCTCCTGGGGCCACAGGACTGTGGGGACCTGGGCACAGCCCAGCAGACACACCACAAGGCATGTGACTCATGAACTGAAAAGCAACAATATGGATTTTATACAGAAACGAAGTAGCAAATCTCTCTCTCTGAGCCTCCTAAGGCAGCACAGCCAGATCAGGCAGCTGACTGCAGCGGCCCTTCGGCCCATTCCCAGGCTGGCAGGGGGGTACCCTCTCGTTCCCCTCCTGCCAGGAGGCCACACCTGACACGTCTGGTTGTTCTTCGTGCAGCCCGGTGCTAACGGTGCTCGGAGCTGTGTCGAGCCCTCTGTCTATCCATCCATCAGTCTTCCTGATCCAGTTTGGGGATTAACGACCTGCTGTTATTACCTGTCTCCTGTGACTGCCCCAATCCACAGATGGGAAAACTGAGGCTCAGGTTTGAACCAGTGAAATGACTTACCCAAGGGCACATGTCTGGGAACAGCAGAATTCGGATTTCTAACCCCGGCAGGCTGCCTCCAAAGGTTGACCACTCAGCCACCTGGCTAAAATGGTGCCTAACAAGGGCCTGGAAAGGGAACACGAGCAGCAGGAAGAGGAGGAGGGTGAACGCAGAAGAGAGCCACAGCGACGACGCAGTGCAAGAAGGGCCAAGATCATTGCCGACAGCTCAGCGTTCAGGACTCGGTAATCAAGAGAGTGACCACTGACAGTCATCACAGCGACCCTGTCAGTGCAGTCTGCATATGAGGACGTGAGGCACAGAGGTGAACACGTAGCCTGAGGTCCTGTGGCGAATGAGCGCAGCTCTGGGGCTGACACGGGAGGCTGAGTACCAGCACCCTGTCCGTCTGTCTTCCTGCCGCACCTCCACTCCAACTAGACCCCGCCCCACTCGATTCCAGGCACTCTGTTGGCCTGTCGCCAGCTGCCATCCCCCCACCCACCCGGCTGCTCCTGTCCATGGAAAACCCCGCCCACATCGATCCCACCTCCTCCTCTTCCTCAGGTCCCGGGTCAGCCTTGCCTAGAGTCTCCCAGGGTCCCACAGGTACAGCCTGGTCAAACCAGTTCTTCTGCCTGCCCTTCTGCTCTCCCCTTCCCCAGGGAGCCAGGATTGCTGGGGGGCCCACCCTGCTGCTCAGGCATGGCCAGAGGGACTAGCACTCTCAGATGGGTTGCCCTGGGTCCTTCATGCAGGGCACCTCCAAAACCACTCCACTGAGCAATTTCAACCTTTCCGCCCACCACCGCTCCTCCCTAGAGCAGAAACAGCTAGAAATAGCTGCTTCCAGGGAAGCCCAGCTGCCTGTGGCTGGGGCGGAGACTCAGTCAAGTCTGATGGTGACTTCTGCAGTGGCTGGTGCAGCCCGTTCCACTGCCAGGCAGTTCACCCCAGGATCTGGGGCGATGACACAGCTGCGCTGGAGGATAGGCGAGGAGGACCTAGGTTTCCCTCAAAGTCACATCCCCAGGCACAAACCCCAGGAGCCAGGCCTTGCTCTTCCCCAGGGAGCCTCCCTCCAGGGTCCATCTGGAGAAAAATGTCGAAAAAATACCAGTGTTGGCAAGGAAGAAGGGACATCGAAACCTGCATACATTGCTGGTGGGCACGTGAAATGGAGCAGCTACTATGGAAAAGTCTGGCGGTAGCTCAAAAAGTAAATGCAGGGTTAACATGTGACCCGGGGATTTGGACCTTAGGGATGTACCCAAGAGGAATAAACACAAATATCCACAAAAAATCTTATACATAAATGTTTATAGTAGCATTATTTATAGTGGCCCTGAAGTGGAAACATCCAGGGGCCCATCCACAGATGAATAAATTTTTAAAAATGTGGTTTGTTCATACTGTGGAATATTATGCAGCCATAAAAAAGAACAAAATGCTGACACGTGCCACACCATGGATGACCCTTGAAAACATTTCACTAAGGGAAAGAAGTCAGACACAAAAGTGCCACACAGCATATGATTCCATTTATATAAAATCTCCAGAATAAACAAATCCCTAAAGATAGAAAGTGATTCCTGGTTGACAGGGGCTGAGAGGAGGGACCCCTGGGGTGTGACAGCTAAAGGGTACAGGGATTCATTTGGGATGATAAAAATTTTCTGGAACTAGATAGAGGCAATGGTTGTACAACCTTCTGAATATACTAAAGACTGCAAATTCACACTTTAAAGGTAGATTTCACAGTGTGTGAGTGATATCTTAATTTAAAAAAAAAAAAAAGGAAGGGGTTCTAAGCTGTTCTTGAGCATCCTGCTCAAGCTCTGCTTGTCCCAGGTTCTGTGAGGTCAGCACAGCATCTGTCCCATTCGCTACTATACCCATAGTGCCTGGGACAGTAGCTGGTAGACGGTAGGTCTTCAATTCTTACTTCATGTAAGGGGAAGGAAGAAGGAAGCCACTGGCCACTTGGTCCCTTCAGGGCCCTGCATGATCTGGCCTCTGCCTGCCTCTCCCAGTAGCTTCCCTCCTAACTACCACAGACCCTTCCAGGTCCACCAGGCACCCCCCTCTCTCTTGAATCTCCAGGCCTTCTCATGAGCTATCCCTCTGCCCGTCTCTGCCTTTACTTAGCCTGGTTATTTCTTAACCAGGTCTTGGGTTAAATGTCTCAGCTTAAATGTCACTTTCTCTGTGAATTCATCACCCAGGTAAGGTACCCTTCTCGTGTGCTTTCTGTTCCCTCTCAAAACACTTACTGCTGTGATGTATTTGTGTATGGATTTGTCAGTGTCTCTGCTAGACTTTAAGCCCTGGAGGGGTGGGACAGTAGGAATGATAAATTTTTTAGCTACTGTGACATGATTTGAGCTCCTGGTCAACATCTGATGACTGCAGCTGTAATCATAGCCTACCTAGTCTCCACCCAAGCCTCAGACGTGGCCAGAGCACCCTCTCTTGGGCGGTTCTATGCTTCCTCCTCCAGACAAGCCCCCTGGCCCAGGCCACAGATATTTTCATCTCAGAGAGAATCTTCAACCCTTGACTTCTACAAAGAGGTCAGTGTCCCTCTTAGCATCTCCAAATACCTTCAAAACTATGAAGACAAGGTGGCTGAGGGCATGCCAGGCATGGAGCTATTACCTTTTCCTTTCCAGAACCTCCATGCCCAGGACACACGGTTGTGCCGGACAGGAGCTGTGGAGAGGGACTCACATCAGCTATCAGATGCCTCTGTGTATGTGTAACTTACATCTGGTATTAGATGTATACAGGAAAAGTGACTGCAGACCCTTTAGAAGGCAAACTCTATGCAGGCAAATCTTGTCTGTCTTCTTATCTGGAGTATCCAGGACCTAGAGTAAGATCTCAACAAATATTTGTTGCGAGACTTACCAAATAAAAGATTCCTTCTAAGAAAATGAAACCAGGGATATCTAGGAACATCTAGGAAAATATATATATTATATATATTATCTGTAACAGTTCCAAAACCCTAATGAATTAAATCAAAGAAAAATAAATGGAGAAATATTCCACATTCATGGATAGAAAGATCCAACATTGTCAAAGTGTTTGTTAGTTCTTTCTAACTTGACCTATAGATTCAATTCAATCCCAATCAAAATCTCAGCAAGTGATTTCATGAATATTAACAAACTGATTCTAAGGTTTACATGAAGAAACAAAAGACCCAAAATCACACTGAATGAGAACAAAGTTGGAGGACTGATACTACCTGACCTCAACACTTGCTACAAAGGAACAGTAATCAAGACAGTACGGTATGGGTGAAAAACAAACAGATCAATAGAACAGAATAAAGAGCCTAGAGACAGACCCACATAAATACAGCCAACTCTCATCCATTGCTGGTGGGAAAGCAAAGTGATATAGAAGCGTTTGATAGCTTCTTACAAAACTAAATGTACTCTTACCATACAATCCGGTAATCAATCACATTCCCTAGTATCTACTCAAGAGTTGAAAACTATGTACATACAAAAACCTGCACACTAATGTTTATAACAAAATCACCAACACTTGGAAGTAACCAAGATGTCCTTCAGCAGGTAAGTGGGCAAACCATGGTACTTCCAGACAGTGGAATATTATTCAGTGTTAAAAAGGAATGAGCTATCAGGTCATGAAAAGACATGGGAGAACTGGAAATGCATATTACTAGGTGAAAGAAGCCAATCTGAAAAGTCTATGTATTGTATTATTCCAACTATATGACATTAAGGAAAAGACAAAACTATGGAGACACTGAAAAATAACCAGTGGCAGGGGAAAGGATGTATAGGCAGAGCACAAGGGATTTATAGGACCCTGGAAATTCTCCAGATGATATCATAATGATGGACACACATCATTAGACATTTGTCCAAACCCACAGAATGCACAACCCCAAGAGTGGGCCCTACGATAAACTGTGGTCTTTGAGCGATGATACGTCAGCACTGGGTCATCGGGGGTAACCGAAGCACCACTCTGGCAAGGGGTGCCGATGATGGGGAAAACTATGCATGAGTGGTGCCAGGGGGTGTGCGAAATCTCTGTACCTACCCTCATTTTTGTTGTGAGCCTACAACTCTTCTCAAAAACTAAAATCTAAGTAAATTAACAAACAGAAACCAGGGAAACCTATATACAAAATAAGCCACAGTCAATGCTCATGAAAAAAGCAGTCTTTCTGAAATGTGGGAGTGGGCGAAGAATAACTTCCTAGTGTATCATGGACGTTTGTATGGAATTTCCTCCACGGGAGGGAGAACTGCTCTTAACTCATCTAATAAGAGAGTATGTGTAAGGTTTCTCCACCAGAGCTGCAAAGCCTGCCTGCTTGCACCTCAAACTCAAGGCGAGGGCTCTGCTGGTCCAGAAACACAACCCTTGTACCTCACCCATTCCATTCATGAACACATTGGACCCCGGCTGTGCCAGATCCCTGTTCTTCACTAATTCTGCTTCCAGAATGCTCCCAGTACCTCTCCCTGCAGCTTCCCTGAGATCCAGGAACCTGATCTCCCTTCTGCCCCGCAGCGCCTGGCCTCCTGGGAACTCTCCAAGGTACCAGCTGTTTCCCCCCAACGGCCCACTTCTCCCCAGACTCCCTGCACTCTTCCTGATTTCCTCCTGTTGCTTCCCCAACCCTGTCTCTCTCACCACACTCCTCTGTCTACTTATCTCTCTGTAATATTTTTTTTAAAAAAATTATCTAATTATTTCATATCTCCAGGCAAGAAACAGATAAAAATATTCCCACCCTAAAGGCAGAGGCTGAATACATATAAACACTAAAATGGCTCCGTGGCCATTGTAAAAATATCTAACATTTACCGAATATTTTCCAAGTGAGACACTATTCTCAGATGCTACATGTGTCATCCCAGTTAAACCCTGCAATAATCCTATGACTTAGGTGCTGTTATCAACTCGTTGAACAAGGAACTTACATGATTTGCTCAAGCTCACTTAGCTAATATGTGTTGAGAACCGATCCTAGAGTGGTCGATTGACAGGCACAACTGGTGTTTCAGGCATAACTAGTGACGAGGGATTCCTCAGCCAGATATAACCAAGAATAAAAGCCATTCCATATTCAGTTGCTTATGAAGGGGGAGATTCCTTTAGCTCCCACCTGCCCATTTGACCATTCTGTCTGGTTTCCCCGGGTCCACTCTCCTGTCCCATAATCATGCCCTGCCCTCCCCCATGATTGTCAGCCTGGCTCTCAGTTTTCTCCTAAAGATGCTGTGTCTTGCTCTTCTAACTCAGTGCTCTGTTGCATAGGACAGGGGCAAATCCCACTCTGGGCTTCCACCTGTCTGCTTGAGAAAATTAAACAAGATTTTTGAAAATTTTAAAGGTAACTACTCAAGAAACTGAAATCGGGATTTCTGTTTTCCATATCAATGGAAAAGATCAAAGAAAATAAGCACCATCTGCATTAAAGTCACAGAATGGAAGAAAGAACATAGAAACACAAACATCACAAGGCCTGTGGCAAGATGACCAAAATAACTAAACATCTACTACAATAAATGAAATCATCTACCCTCCCCTATAAAGCAGTGAAGATTTGGTTGTCAAAAAGAAAAAAAAAAATGTCAAGTGTGTGCTGCTTACAAGAGATACATCCCAACAAAATAACAGACTAAAAATAAAGGAATGCTCAAATATAAACCAGCCAAACGCAAACACAAAGAAAGCGGGGGTGGCAACATTACTATGATGCAGAATGGAATTCAGGGCAAAAACAGGAGGTAAGCAATGTTAGGTTGATTAAAAACAGATACTTCAAAATGAAATCCTAAACACAAAGAAGATCAGTGGCTGCTGGGGGTCAGTTGTAGGGTGGGGAGAACACAGTCATCATCATGAGAAAACCCCATGAATCACATAATCCACAAAGCAAAATCCAGTGCAACAAAAATTGCCCATATGTAAGTCGAAAATACAGTTTCTTCCCCCGTATCTCAGGCACATACACACACGAAAGAAAAGAGGAGGGGTCGGGGGTAAGATTTACGGACAAGGACGCTCACAGAAGCATTGTTTAGAGACACTGTTCACAACCGAGAATTGCCAGAAGCAACCCAAATGTCTACACAATTGGAGACTGATTAGGTAAATTATGGAACATTCACGTGATGGAATATTCTGCAGCTTGGGTCTTTGAGGAATTTTTAATGATGTGGGAAATGTCTGATATATAGTGTAGAATGGAAAACCAGAGATCAAAACCGTACGTTCAATGCAATCTCACTTGGAAAGGAAAAATGCATTCCACGCAGGCACACGTGGCTCACTGGAAAAAGAAAATTAAGATATGAACTGTGGCTATCAGTGCTTTTTATTTTATGGTGGCCAGAACTTTCCAAGCATTTAAAAATACGTAGGTGCTACCTTCAAAACCAGAATTTTCCAGTTCCACTAAAAACCAAAAACCCTCTATCGAATGACAGCCAAGTGGTAAGAACTACATTTCTGGTGAAATTTCTAGGGGAGTAAGGGGTCTCAAGCTGGTTTGATTCCATGAAGCAAACGCTGAAGCTGAGACCCCTGTGTCAGGTAGGAAGTTAAATAGAACCAATAATGATATCCCTTCATTTGTGTCAGGCAAGGGTTGGCCAACTCTGGTCCAATGGCTCAGTCGTGCAATTTTGAGCTGCTTGCAAGTTAAGGATGGTTTCTATATTTTTCTAATGGTTGGGGGAAAAAATCAATGAAGAATCCTATTTCATGACACATGGAAATTAGGTGAAAGCCAAATATCAGTGTCCGTAAATGAAGCTGAAACAGAATGCAAGCTCGTGAGTTTGTATACGGCTTTTGGTTGCTTCCGCCATCAGAACAGAGACAGGGCGCCCCACACAGCCTACAACAGTTCTTATCCGGCCCTTTACAGAGCAAACTTGCTGATCTCTGGTGCAGCGCTTTTAAGCTAACAAAGCATGTTGAAAACCACAGTCCTTTCCCTCCTACAATAAAAGCTTCAAGGTCCCAGACATGAGAGGAAGAAATCAATATACATTCGAGGTAGACCATTGCATCCTGGCCAGGAGGGGCGTGGGCAGATCAGGTTCCACATCTTCACCTGCCAAGAAATGCGGGGCACAGAGCCCTGAGAGCCTGCTGTCCCTGCTCACCTCTCTCCCCACGGGCACGCCCCCAGCCCCCAGCTCAGCCACCCCAAGCAGCTGAGCTTCCTGTCAAGAACGTGACCTTCTGAAGCCAGGGTGGTGGGGACTGCAGCTGCAGGAAGGAAGGTATTTTTATCCTGACCCTGCTTCCTGTTTGACAGATGGGGGGTTTCATGTGCTGGTGTTTGGTTTTGTCATTTCTGGTACAGGCCCTGCTCACTGGCCACATCAGAACAGAAGCTATCTCCTAGCAGGGCAGCTCCCTGCCACCCAGGACCACCACCCACCACCTGTCCTCTGGCCTCTTCTGGCTGTGGCACACACAGCCTCCTGTGCAAGCTTGCAGAAACCTGGGCGCCCAGCTGGGCAGGGGGAACATGAGCGTTTCTGCTGTAGAACACAGAAAAACCACTCCTCAATCAGAGGGTAGCTGGCTGGGCCGGGAGGAGAGCAAGTCTGCAGATTTTCCAGAGCTTCTGGAGCAAGGCTTGGCTTGGGGAGGACTGACCGGGCCGCTGCTGGAGGCAGAGTTTAGTCTGGGACTTGAGAATGTCCTCAGCCCTAGGATCTGGGGATCATTTACTGATGCTCCCAGCAGCAGATGAAAACGGACTGTCCTCCACCATCCTACCCCAGGACTCAATCAGATGTGGGAACAGAGAGCAAACACATCAGCATCTAACAAGCTGGTAATAGCAATACAATAGCATGTACTGAGCACTTACTGTGTGCCCAGCACAGAGCAGGAATTAGCTCACCGAATCCCCACAACAGCCACAGGCAGAAGCGAGGCAGCCTCTCCGATCACTCCTATTTTATAACCGGGATACTGAGGCACAGTGAGTCTAATCAGCTTCCTAGTCAAACCACTCAGCTAGTAAGGGACTCTAGTCCCTTGCTCTGCCAGGACGAGTCCCATGCATGTCTTAGAGCTAAGCCTGACCCCAGGTCTCAAGAGCTGGGGATCTGCAGCCCAGAGCCTTCCTGTTTCCTATTCTGCCAGCACATCCTGCACCAGGCTCTGAGCCAGAGGAATGAATGGGCTGGTCTGACCTTTGCTATAACCATTCTCAGTCTGTAGTGGGGACACCAGAACGTACCACTGGGGGACAGGCAAGCCACCTAAGCATGGCATCTGGCATGCAAACACGGGTGTCACGGCTGAGGATTCAGACCCTGTTAGCCAGTGATCTGATGCCAGGCATGTCATCTTCTCTACCTGAGCCTCAGTTTCTCCCATCTGTAAAATAGGGGTTATAACCTCGTGAGGTTATCTGACAGGAAGGTCACAGAGTATTGATGATGGTGACAACAATAACATCATGACATGAATTAGGTGCCTCTCCCCTGACACAAACCCTCCATGGGAATGTCCTCAAGCTCTCAGCCACCAAATGGTGGCTCTAGGGCGTGAGCATTTTTGGCACTCTTGTGGGATGACCACAAGATAGAGCCTCAGGGTAGCCCAGGTGTGGCAGCCAGTGTCCAAACGCTGCCCACACGTGCCTTTGCCGTAGGCTTCGCACTGACTAGAGCTGACTGGCGTGTGGCTCTACAGGATGGAGTGTGGCTTCTGAGGCTGCGTCACAAAAGAGAGGGTGGGCTCTGGCTTGCTCCTTGGATCACTCACTCGGGGAAGCAGCCGCCACGTCGAGACGACATGCAGGCAGCCCTATAGAGAGGACACTCAGTGAGGACTGGGGCCTCCTGCCACCCGCCGTGTGAGTGAGCCATGGTGGAATCAGAACCTGTCACCCCACTCCAGCCCTCAGATGACAGGAGCTCTGGTAACATATCGATGACAACCTCTCGAGAAACCCTGAGCCAGAACCCAAGCCACCTAGCTGCCCCAACCTTAGCCTCCTGCCCCTCACAGTCAACCAGGAAAGTTGGTGCTGAATCCTACAGCTGATTAGGGTTTCAAATCCCCACAACCCCTCAGGGCTGAAAACTTGCCTGGGTCTCTCTGTGGCAGGGGCACAGCCCAGGCTTCCCTGCTGCGTGAGAAGGGACCAGGTCTTGAGGCAGCTTCCCGAGCTAAGGGACCATTTACTTGGCTGAGCGAAGTGGGGAAGACATTGCCAGCCCCTGCCCCCAGCGGCCACCCAGAGTTTCCTAAATCACAGACCCGAATCACAGACCCGAAGGTGCTTCTCTCCTGCTCAAAACCCTCTCATGGCTCCCCACTGCCTTCACAGTGTCCGTGGGCGAGCCCAGAGGTCCACACAGAGTCCTAGCAATGGCGGCAGCAGCAGCTGCAGCAGCAGCAGAGAATCTGTTGGAAATGTAAATCCTGCAGTTCTACGCTCAGACCTACGGGCTCTATGGTTTGACAAGCCCTCCCGGTGATCTGGATATTCCAGCCTTCTCTGCCATCATTCCTTCCTAGCTCTCCTGGGTTCTACAAATACCCCACTTCCCCATCCTCGTCTCCCCTCCAAATATTCACCAGGCTCCAGCTCTGTGTCAGGTGTGGGGGCACACCAGTGAACAAGATAGACACGGGCTCCACCCTCCTCCAGCTTGCAATCTGCCCTCCCCACAGTCTGGAATATTCTTCCCTTCATCCCACCAGCCAAATCCCTGCCCAGCCCTGAGGCCACTGCAGGAAACATTCAGGAATCACGAGTTGAACATTAAATGAGTGAATGAATACAAGACCGAATGCACCACCTCAGCTAAGTCTTCCTTGACCTTGACTTAGGTGCCCTCAGGAGACAGTGTGCACCTCAGCCAGAGCCCCTGTCATCCTCACAGTGGCCCGTAAGGTACTGTGAGCCCTCTGGGTCTGTGAGAGCCTCATATATGCAAAACCCAGACTGAGATGCACCATGAGCATAAAAAGCATTGGACTCAGAAGATTTAAACCAAAAAAAGAAAAGAAAAAAGATATGGAAAATGTCTCAGGAATTTTTTGTACTGACTGTATGTTGAAAGGATATATCAAGTTAAAGAAAATACTTTATACAAGTTAATGTCACCTGTTCCTTTTCCACTTTAATTTGCCTACTGGAAAATTTAAAGTATGGGGCTCACATTGTCCTCCTTCTGAGCAGCACTGAGCTGGACTGCATTTAGTCAGATGACTGTGGACACAGATGTGAGCTCTGGGAGGGTATTTCTGTCCATCCGTCTTCCCTCTCCTCCTCCCCCCTCCCTCTCTCCGTTCTCCTCCCCACCCCTTTCCTCCCTCTTCCTTCCCTCCCTCCTTCCTTCGCCCCTCCCTCCGTCTCTCCGCCTCTCCATCCCTCCGTCTCTCCGTCTCTCCGTCTCTCCCTCCCTTCCTTCCTTGCTTTCCCCCTCTCTGCCCCTCCCCTCTCCTTCTTGCCACAAGCATTTATAGGCCATCTGCTCTTGTGCTCCCACCGTGAGACCTGGCACAAAGTAAGTGCCAACACCATTTGCTGAATGAATAGACCAACACTCGGAAGCAGTCTGAGCCAGCGATGACCCTAAGGGAGTTTCCCTCCCGTTTAGCTCCCATACCTACTTGTTTGGGTGCAGTTTTCCCATTTCATCTCAAAGGAAGCCAACCTCCAAAGATGGCCTTGTGTAAGTCAGAGCTGAGGTCCGTTCTCCTCTTGTAGATGGAGCTCAGGGGCACTCAGGTCCTGGGGTCAGGACTTTGTGTGCAGGAACAAGTTGTTCTCCAAGTTCGAAAAGTCTGGCCAGAGCATGGGTCCGGGCTTGGAGCTTTAGTGCCAAGCTCTCCAGTGAGGGGACAGCACGGGGCTGAGCCATCCACTAACCCCAACCCCATCCCCCATGAGCTTGGCAGGATGAGTGTGCAGGTGGGTCAGCAAGACTCGAGCCCCCGGCCTGCTTCAGAGACTGGGCAAGAGTCGCTGTGGGCATCACAGGTCTGTGTCCTTGAATCTCAGACTCAGAGTCCCTGACTGTACCCCTCCCCATCCCCACCTCCCGGTCCTCTGGTTTGAGAGCTGTAAGGCACTGGGATGAGCCACAGTGTCTCAGAGGAGCTGCCCGTTGGGGCTGGGAAGGCAGCAAGAGAGCTGGCATTGGGGTGTGGCCTTTCATGCCCTGGGACCCCCTTGTAGCTAACACAAGGTTGTAGCCCCCACACCATGGCCCATCGCCCACGGAGCATCCCTCCTGTTGCCACTGGTTTTATCCCCTTCCCGACTTGGCACTGAAGCATCTTTCCCTGCCTGAGGCAAGATCCTTGCTAATGTGACTATTTCTGCTAGGACGCCCTCCTCTAGCCCAGCCTCTTCTATCTTTCCCCATGGTTGGCTCCTTCTCATCCTTCAGGTCTCCTAAAGCCCTTGGAGAGACCTTCCCAATGGCCTCCCTCAGGGTCCATCACCAAGGCACAGCAGGGGATTTCGGGGTCCAGGGGAGTGAATTGCCACCTATGCCTTCAAGAGTCTTCTCTTCCCTTCAACATACTCCACAGGCCATGACCCATTGTTTCAGGCACTCAGACCGCGCACCTCAAATAGCTTCACATGTAGGCTGAGAGAAAGAACCACCCCCCCAACCAGGAGTCCATGCTGTTATTCTGCTTGAATGATGTTCTAGAACAAGCAAAACTAACTAGTTGATTCACACCCCACTAGGGTGGCTAGAATCAGAAAGCAGACAAAACAAGTGTTGGCAAGGATGTGGGAAAATTGGAACCCTTGGATGTCACTGGTGGGGATGTAAAATGGTGCAGCTGCTCTGGAGAACAGGCTGACGGTGTCCTAAAAACAAAAACAGAATTACCATATGGTCCAGCAATTCCACACCTTGGTACCTGCCCCAAATCATTGGAAACAGGAACTCAAACTAATACTTATGCACCCGTACTCTCAGCAGCATCATTCACAACAGCCAAAACCTAGCCACAAGGTGGAAACAACCCAAGTGTGTACCTACCTTTGGTCACAAAAGGGAATGAAGTGTGGACGTGTGCTATGATAGGGATGAACTTGAAAACATTCTGCTAAAATGAAAGAAGCCAGACTCCTTACATATCACAGGACCCCATTTATAAGACACCATGGTAGGGAAGCCCACAGACAGCAAACAGACTGCCATTGCCAGGGGCTACAGGGAGGGGAGAAGGGGAAGTGACTGCTTAACGTGTATAGAACTGCCTTGTTGCAGGGGGAGGGCAGGGGTGGAAATGTTCTGGAACTCCATGGAGGTGGTGGTCACCCAAAACTGTGAACGTACTAAATGTCAGACTTGAATACTTGAAAATGGTTAATTTTGTGTTATGTGAATTTCGCCTCAAACAAACAACTATCCTGTAGTGACAAAAAAGAAAAAAAAAAAGGCATCAGAACAGAACTTGCCAAGGGTTGGGTAGAGGATTAGCTGGAGAGGTGCATGAAGGAAACTTCTGGAGGGATGGTGATGTTCAGAAATATAATGTGGGCCACATACATATTTTTTTAATTTTCTGGTAGCAACACTACAAGATAAATAGGTTTTGGTAACAATATATTTTCATCTTAATGTTTGAATCTTAATACTGTATTTTAATCTATATTTTAATTTTTTATAATATACTTTATTTAACCTACTGTATCCAAAATATTATCATTTCAGCGTGTCATAAATATTTTTAAATTCTGTATCTTGACTGTGGTGTTGGTCACACAAATCTCCATCTGTGATTTTAAAAACTGCAGTGCTAAACGCACACTCTCTCTCTCTCTCATGCATGAAAACTAGCCAAAAAAAAACAAACAAAAACAAAAACAAAAAGCCCAGTAGGTTTGATGAGTTGTATCAATATCAATTTCCTGGTTGTAAGACTATGTTATAGTTTTCTAAGATGTTACCACTGGGGTAAACTGGGCCAAGGGTAAGGGATCTCTGTTATTTTTGTGCCTGCCTGCGAAACTAAATTATCTCAAAATAAAAAGGCATGAGTTTGGCTCACTGGGGCAGGGCCTTGGACTCCAGACACAAAAGGCAGAAGCTGCGTGGGTATGCGGCCGCTACACAGACTTGCCAGGCACCTGTACTGGGCTGAGCCAAACTGGCCCCAGCCCTCGCCTTGGTGGGGGTCACAGGGATGCATGGTAACAAGATTACCACTCAAATAGATGGAACCACGCGGGGAGGATGCCTGGCAGGGACCAGGCCAAGTCAGGGGCTCAGCAACCCCACAAGCCTGCACGTCTATGGCTGAACGCCAACTGACATAGTTGAAGAGTAATGACATCTGATGGTCGTCGTGCTTTGGAACCTTCCGCTATGCTGGACACTGTGCTAAAGCAAGGCAGCATCTTGTCCTTGGTGCAACCCTTTTAAGTAGGTGATATTCTTTCTATCTAGCCAAAAGAGAAACTGAGGCACGGAGAGATCGAGTGATTTGCCCAAGATCGTCCAACAAGCAGCAGAACTGGGATTTGAGCCCAGACGGTCTCGCTCCAAAGCCCTGGGTCTGACCCATGCACGTTGGTGACTCCCAGGCTGGGTGCCTGGTGGATCTTTAACCACCCCGGACCAACCCCCTCTGTCACTCTCATCAACACCAGGTAGAATGTTCGAGCATTAACACACTGATGAGGCCCGAGTAACCATGACCACAGTGCCCTTTGGCCATCACTGCAGCCGGTGGGCCCTAGGGTGGGCTGTCATGTGTGTGCATGTGTGGGCATCCCCTTGGGCCCAGCCCTCCCTCTCCAAGTCCTTTTAAAAACAGCAGTTTCAAAACAAAAACAAAGACAAAACAAAACAGCAGTTTCTCCACCCGCTGATGAACAGACAGGCGAAATGCAGCGCAGCCGCTGAAAGGACTATTATCCAACCATAAAAAAGAGACAAGTGCTGAGGCTTGCGACAACATGGACGAACCTGGAAAGGCTGATACCAGGTGAATGAAGTCAGACATCAAAGTCACATACCGTACGATTCTGTTTACATGGAATGTCCAGAATAAGTAAACCTACAGATCAAGAAAGCAGACAGGTGTTTCCTGTGGGCTGAGGCGAGGGGACCTGGAGAGTGACTGCTAATGGGAACAAGGTTTCCTTTTGGGATGATGACAATGTTCTGGAACTAGGTAGTGGTGGGGGCCGCACAACACCATGAATGTACTCAATGCCCCTGACTTGTACACTTGGAAATGGTTCATTTTATGCTATGTGAGTTGCACTTCAAATTTTAGAAAAACTCAGTAGTTTCCAGACTTTGGGGCACTTGAACTCTACAGGCAGACCCGGATTCCTGATATAACCGGGGGCGGGGGGCAAACTGTGTCTGGGTCAGGGAGGCCCGCCCTCCATCCCAGGCTGCCCCTGCATGTCCAGCTGCCCTCTCCATAGGAAAAGACTTTCTCTGCCTCACACCCCAGAGGTCCATGGGGTGAGGGGAGAGCAAAGAGATTCCTTTGGGCCAGGTTCTGGGAAGCTAACCACAACAGGGGTGCGGGTAAGACAACTGCCAACATTCATGGGACCCTCATCAGATCCCGAACACTCTGCACATCCTCCTACATCGTCCTCCCGACAACAGTGAGCTTTGTGCTGCTGTCACTCCCATCACAGATGAGGGACAGGGGCTCAGAGATCAAGTTCCCTGCAGAAGCTCACCGAGCTAGTAAGTGGTAGAACTCCCAGGCGCCCCCCTCTTCCAACCACACACACACTCAGCCAACAGAGGATCACGCGCCTAGGGTTTGGGGGTTCCTCTGCTCTCAGGGGCTCACAGCCTGTGTGATTACTCTCCCTCCAAAACTAGGAGCGGGGATCAAAACTCACAAGATTTTGAAACACAGGTGCTGGAGGCTGCCCTCAAATTAGAGATAGGCTCTGCAGAGGCAGAATAAGGTTGCACAGAAGCCAGGATATGGACAGATGGAACTGGTCTAAATCCTGCTCTGCTACTTCCTGGCTGTGTGAGCTTTGGGCAAAGTGACAACCTCTCTGAGTCTGTTTCCTCCTTGGTGAAGTCGAACCCACATTACAGGCACACAGGTGATGCACAGGAAGGACACAGCACTGTGCAGGGTGCAGGGGAGAAGTCAGAGCTGGGGCAGGGAGGCAGAGTGTGCTGGGGGGAGCCTCTGCTTCTCCTCCCCTGGTCCATGCACACCCCAGGCTCTGGGGCCATCTGACATTTGCCATGTTGGAGCGTGGTGCTTTCCTGGGCTTGGACAAGAGGAGAATTTGTCTCACACTCCAAAATGGAAACTCAGGTCATTCTGGATCCAGCCTAGCTAAGGGGACAGAGCCCAAGGGACAGAGAGCCCTGTGGGACTGGGCTGAGGGCCCTGGCAGGATTTCAGGCCAACCCAGCCCATTTACTGGTGCTTTCCCAGCCAGAAGGAGGCCCACGCTAATTAAGTGAATGTGCCAGTCTGCAAATCGATTTCTGCAGCTCCAGCTCTGAGAGGGGCCAGCCGCTCTCAAACTGGGTCAGAGACTGTTACTCCCTCAGAGTCCCCCAGAAGCACCGACTTCTTACCTGCATCTCGGCTGGTGAATCTAGGCCCCAGTCACTCCCCACCCTGGTGCTGTGTTTGGGTCACTGACCAAGGTCTTCACCTCCAACGGCCCAGCCCACCCCAATGGGCATTGCACTCCTCTCTGGAGAGGCGGCCTCCCGGCTCCCCCACAATGCCAGGCTCAGAGGTCCAGGCGGTTGCTTGGGGTGGGGGTGGGGGCATGGCCATGTATCACGGTTGGTTCAGGGTCAAGGCATCTAGGGCTGCAAGCCCAGCTCACGGTCAGGACCTAGCAGAACCTGCTGAGTTCATCAATGAGAACAGAAGGAACCAGCCCAAACAAAGTCCAAACGGAAGGCAAAAGGGACATCTTGGGGGTTAAAGATTACCAGCTCGAAGGCCCAGGGTGAGGGGCAGAGCTCAAACATAGCCTTCAACAGAAGCCATGAGCCATGGCCCAGATATATGTTGGGGATATCCTAACAGTCCTAAGGACTGTGTTTCTCAGGGGCTCGCTATGTGCCAGGATGTCTGCCCGTGCAAGTGACATACATTTCCTTATTTAAATCTTGAAGCATCCTGTCAGTGTCTCCAACGTACAGATGGTGAAACTGAGGCTCAGAGAGATGGACTGACTTGCTCAAGGCCATAGAAAAGTCAGATCTAGACCCCAGGCCTGGCTGACTGCCAAGCTCTTGCTCTAGACCACTTGCTAACCTGCTTCCTGACTATGGGAAAATCTCACACAGTGTACCCGCGATGGCCCACCACGCTGCTGGGGCGTCACCGAGCCTTGGTTTCAGATGTGACTCAATCGCACTGGCCTATGAGCTCCCTGGGATCAGTGCTCAACACCATCCTGCCGCCAGAGCTGGCTGCCTGTGCCCTGTGGATCCCCCCGGGCTCCGGGGCCTGACCAGTGGGGTGAGTCTCCTGGATGAAGCTACAGGAGACTGGGATGAGTCAGGCCCCAGGAGGACAAGGAGAGCTTCATAAATCAAAGGAAGCTGGCTGAAGCTGGAACTCCCAGTGAAGGGGAACCTGAAACCCTGGGGGCAGTGGCTGCTGGCTGGCCAAGGCTCCATTTTGCTGGGGGTCTGCAAGCGGAGGGTGGGGCTGGCTCTCTGGACAAGTGGAGAGACGGAAAGAGGCCATTGGTGGAGGGCAAGTATGAGAGCGAGTACTGATGGAGAGGGCTGGGAGACCGGTCCAGGGAACTGAGCTGGACGGCAGGGTACTCTGACCAGGCGCTGCTGTGTTACAGTCCTCTCCTCTGTCTCTCCACAAAGCTGTCAGTGCAGTCTTCCCACTGAGGAAGCACAATTGTCTGGCTCTGCTCCAGGGCCCCAGCCCACCCAGATCCTGGAAGGTCCCTCGTGAGAGGGGTAAGGAAGTCCTTACAGGCTGAAGAAGCCCCATGACCCTCTCTGTCCCCCATACAGTCTAGCCTCTGATTGCTACAAAAGGGGGCAGCTTAGTGTGGAGATTAGGGCACAAGCCAGAATGTCTGAGCTCAGTTCCCAGGTCTGCCACTAACTCGCTGTGTGACTCTGGGCAAGTTACTTAACTTCTCTGTGCCTGTGTTTCACAACTGCAGAAACTGGGTAATCACAGAACCTCTCATAAGGTTGCCAGGAGGATTCAATGGGTGAATATGTATAGAGCACTTTAAATGTCTGGCACATAGCAAGTGCTAGCAAGCCGGATGCCACTTTAAGTAGTACGGACTATGAGTCAACAGCAACAGTGTATAAAAGCAAAGCTTCCTCACACTTTCTCCAAACCTAAGCAAACACTGCTGACCAGGACCACCAGCACACAGTAGGGACTTCAAAAATTGTTGGCTGCTAGTGCAGAAGCCATCATCTGTTCAGCAAACCCCGCCTCCTCATCCTCCTGGGCACACAGCTAGAATCTCTGTCCCCATCTCCCTTGCAAAGGCGGGACCACAGTCTGGGTCCTGGTCAGTGGAAGGTGGGCAGGAGTGGCGTAGGTAGAACCATGTGGAACCCTCCCTTGCAATCCCTGCACACTCTCCACTGCTGGCCTGAATGGACAGGACCTGAGGAGTCTAGAGCTGTACTGCCCAGTATGGTGGCTACAAGCTATACGTGGGCACGGACACTTGACATGTGTCCAGTCTGAACTGACATACAAATGTGTCAACACACACTGGAGTTCAAAGGCTTCTATTAAAAGACCTCAGAATGTCATTAAGAAGTTTTTACACTGACTGCATGTTGAAATAATATTTTGCATACACTGAGTTGAATAAAATATACCTTTAAATTTATTAATAATTTACTCAAAGTAATTCCACTGGTTGATTTTCACCTTTTTGAATGTACTACTAGCACATTAAAAATGTCATATGGGACTTGCATTATATTTCTATTGGATGATGTAGATGAAGGGCACAGAAGCACAGATGGAAGGAGCCTGGGTACAGGGTCCCCGCGTGGAGGAGTCACCTGAGGGGACCTCTCAGAGTTACACAACCATCACCACAATCTATTTTAGAACATTTCAGCACCCCAAAAAGAAACCTGGTGCCCATTAGCAGTCATGCCTTATTCTCTACCTGGCCCTCCAGCCCTAGGTAACCCATAAACATGGGTCCAACCCATGTTGGACGGTTATATGAGCAAGAGATAAACTTCAAAATGTCAGAGCAGTTAGTGCTTTATTATAGATTAAAGATGGCCACAAATTATGACCCTCGAACTCCTGCCATCGAGACATGGGGTCTTCACCCCTTCTCCTCAAAACTAAGTGGGCTTTGTAATTCTTCCAGGACTCAAGATACGGGCAGCTTTGACTTCCTGGATCTTGACACATGTGCTCTGGGAGCCCTGTGCTACCACATAAGTCTGACTGTGCCAGGGCCGCCATGTTGGACAGGCCACGTGGAGAGAGAGCTGCCGAGCCAGCTCCCAGGTGCCCCAGCCCCTACTATGTACATCATCCTAGCTAAGGCCCCAGCACAGATGAAATTTCTCTGCTGTTGTCTATCTGAATTCCTGACCCGTGGGAGGAATTTTATTATTTTAATGATTAATAAAATTTTGTTTTTTAATAATAAAATGGCGGGTTTTTTTTTTTAAAGATTTTATTTATTTATCAGAGAGAGAGAGGGGGAGAGAGCAAGCACAGGCAGGCAGAATGGCAGGCAGAAGCAGAGGGAGAAGCAGGCTCCCTGTCGAGCAAGGAGCCCGATGTGGGACTCGATCCCAGGACGCTGGGATCATGACCTGAGCTGAAGGCAGCTGCTTAACCAACTGAGCCACCCAGGCGTCCCATAATGGCAGTTGTTTTAAACCACTAAATTTTGGGGTGGTTTTTTTACATGGCAATAGAGAATGAGGGTCCCTCCCTGGTAATAGAACTCCCCTCCACATCTCTACTTCCTTACACCTTTCTGGGTCACTTCAGGGATTTGGTCAACAGCTCACAGCCCTCTGCATGGTTCTGCAAACCCCAGTCACAGCCCCCTGCTCAAATCTGATGATGTAAAGAGGGTGGCAGCTAGCAGGCCCATTTCATTTACCCAGGAGATCAGTTTGATCCTTTCCTCTGCCTCCCTTTCTTTTCCTCTCTGCCAGAAGGTTCTCAAAGATCAGGATTCTCCGCCAAAAATGATCCATTCCAAGTCTGCCAGGATCTGGTGATCCAAGAGCTCTTCCAATCAACAACAGACTTGCCTTCAGTGTGGCCAGCTGCTGGGAAAACCCTCTTGGTGTTAAGCTGCCTTTGCGTCCTCCTTGGGGACTCCCTACCAGCTTCTCCAGACTGCAAGTCACCCCCCACAACAACAAGGAAGCTGGCCCTCTGGCCTGACAGCACAAAGGGCCTGCCGTGGACTGAACTCTATCCTCCGCAAATGTATATGTTGAAACCTGAAGCCCCAGTATGAATGTGTTTGGAGATGGTGCCTTTAGGAGGTCACTAGATTTAAATGAGATCATGAGGGTGGGGCCTTTGTAGTGGGGTTAGTGGCCTTATGAGAAGAGACACCAAAGGGTTTGGTCATTCTTTTTCTCTCTGCCATGGAAGGACACAGTGAGAAGGTGGCCATCCATAAACCAGGAGGGTGATTCTCACCAGAAACTGACTATGCTGGCTCCTTGATCTTGAACTTTCAGCCTCCAGAAAGGTGGGAAATACATTATTACTATTTAAGCCACCTGGTCTGTGGTGTTTTGCTACACTAGCCCAAGCCCAAGGCAGAGCCCTAGTACCTGGCTGAGGTCTCCAAGCCATGGCCACCCGGGAAAGATATGGGGGATTTTGGCACCCATTGGCTCTGCCCTGGGAGACACCTCGGTCAAGGCAGTAATCAGCTACTGAGTGCCATGAGTCAGAAGCTGTTTATTAGCCAGAGCACACCAAGACCAGAATATACTTGCCAAAAATGGAGTTTTAAGAAATCTACAGAGTTGTGTGGGCTTTATGAATATATTTTCAGCTGCAGAGACAAAGATGGTGTATTTGACATGTCCTCAAACCTACTTACCGATCTATCTGTATAAAATCCAACCCCCTCCCTTAATTAGAGCTTAACCTTAAGCTTCTTTTAGTGAAAAACAACTTACCAACCAAGAGCCTCTCCAGTGAATGGCTTATCTTGAAATCAGCAGCTTATTCAATAAGGCACCACGTCACCTATGACAACGAGACTGCACTGCTTTCACGAAATAAGAACAGTCAGGCTCTTCAGGACCCAAATGTAAATCTTCTTTGAATTAAAACAAGCTTCTGGAGCCTGAAGTTATTGCTATATAACATTTTGCAGCACCTAGTGTCAGAATATGTTTTTGAAAACGTAAGTGGGGCATGACCCTTGACACGGCATCTGTCCCAAGACAAGCTTGAAAAGACAGAAGAGAGAGGACGAACTACCCCAGCCCAGGAACTATTCATTCTATGGCTCAGCCTATGCAGATGATGGAAATTCACCATGGACTATAAATGTCTAAGTGCAAATGAGGTCTGATTGCCTGTGGTGGGTATACCCTGGGGAAGACTGGTTCTAAATTGTGACTTTATCTAACAGGCCTCATTGGGAATGGGTTTGGAGCACAGCTAACAGGCGGCTGCATCCACCCACGGTGCGGGGTGGGCGGGGGGCACGGGCACTTTGCTTGTTTCTCAGGCTCCTCACTCACACAGGATACTCTATCTGAGCCTTCACTTCGGGATCAGACCTTGCTAAGTGCTCAGGCTTTGGAAGAGGGAAAAATGCTCCATATGGATATATCCGTCATCGCTTCTCGGCCTTTTGGCTAAGATCAAGTGTGGATATAATCCGTGACTGGGATAAGGCTTAGAGTACAGACAGTGCTCACTTTGCTTTTCACCTGGACAAAGGACTAGAGCTTTCTAAGCCTCTGTTTATCCACCTGTAAAGTGGGGCTCTCAATAATACTTACTTTATGGAGTTGTCAAAAGGGTGAAATGAGACAATGCATGGAAAGACCTAACAGCACCGTGCCTGGCACATAGTGTCCAGTGAAAACTTGTAGACAGAACGATGAAGGTGATGAAGAGTCGGGGGGGGTTCAGATGTGGGGTCTGCTGGGACATCTAGCAGGCAACCTCACCCATCTTTTAAGGGGCTGAGAGAAGGAAGAGCTCCTCCCTAGAGGGAAGAAACTTGCCCAGCCACATTGCACTCATGCACCATGGCCACAATACCTGCCTTAATCCTAGAAAGCTTTCCCCCACTAGTCTGCAGCTGCCTAGATTCAAGATCACAGATACACACTTAGAGTTTCTTTTTTACCAGAAGACCTAAGAAAGAGGCAAAATGGAGGCGCTTGGAGCGGGGTACCATGACCCCTACTCCAGGTCTGGGACTCTTCTACTTCCCCACTGCAGTAAGTCCCACCTTGTACCTTACCTTCATTATCCAGTTACTTTTCTATTCTCCAGCTAGTCCTTCATTGTCCAGATACTCCCTCTCTCTAGCTAGTCTCTCACTGCCCAGCTAATCCCTCTTTCCAACTACTTTCCCATTACCTTAGCTGTTTCTTCACTATCTGACTCTGTGCCACCCACTCAGATGACCACTCATCGCCCAGCTACTCTGCCACTCCCCAGTTTCTCTAGCATCTTTGTGTTATCTAGAGTTCACACCAGTTTGGAACAATCAAGGGGATCTTGGCTTTAGTCAGGCCAAATCTGTCCTGGTGTGTGTGTGTGTCTCTCTCTCTCTCTCTCTCTCTCTCTCTATATATATATATATATATATCTGCAGGAAATTACATCTTCCTGGACCAGGTAGCTGATGTTTAGAAATGGATTGTTTCCTGCTTATTATCTTTGAGGCCTTTGGTCTGGGCTACTGGAGCGGAAAGGCAAAGCCCACCCAGTACAGGGCACGGAACACTGGCAGGCAGAGCCAGGAGTTCCAGCCGCACAGGAGGACCCTGATGGGTTGGGTATCATGGCTCTGGAGTGGCTCTCCTGGTTGCAGATGTGATGCTAAGACTAGAGGCTCCTCCCCCTCATCAGGGTCCTGCCCATACCGTCCCTGCAGTTTGGGATGTTCTCTCCTAAAAGCCAGGAGAGCTTCATTATGGATCTGATTAAATCACAAGGAATCTCATCCCGGGCTTGCCAGAAAACAAGTTATTTTCAGCATCCGTGGGCAGCAAATGAAGAAGAAAGTCATGAGCCGGAAGGAATGACTATGTAGAAACCTTGCCCATTCAGAGGAAGGTTGGCCACCATGTCTCTTTGACAAAATGTTAGGTGCCAAGGAACATAGAAGTTTTGTGAAATAACTAGGGCATTACTCTTTAATGACAAGGAAATGGATCATATTAACTCCAAAAGGTTAGAGAAAACCACTTATAGAAGCTAATTAGGGTCTTTCCAAAGAGATGGGTTTATAGTTATAGATGGGTTTTGAACATTCAAATGGCTCAAGCCAAACAAAACATTTATTTGTGGCTGCCTTGAGAGATGACACACGGAAACCAGGAGATCCCAGGGACCTTGAGTTCTACAGTCTCAGTAAATAGTCTAAAAGAAGTTCATCAGGGGGCAGGCCCTTTCACTTTAGGGGTTCTATAAAGGCTCCCTTATGTAAGCAGGCTGTAAATGTTACATTTTGTGGGGTGCCAACCATTCATTTCCCACTGACTTGCAATGAAAATTGCTGTAAAATGTTTTCATTTTCATACTAAAGTGTAAATGACTACAATCAGGATCTTCTTATAAGAATGACTAATAGAAAGGCTGGCACTGAGTAAATGGAGATAGAGGAAATAGGGTAGTTATGGTAGTGGGGGTGAGTGGAAGAAGGATTAGAAAGAAAACAGAAGAGATGTTAACCTTGCTCCTGGCCCATCGTAACCAAGGTCAGTGGCAGAGGATAGTAATAACCACTTGGGCTATATCTGCTGGCCAGATTTTATCTCTACGAATCGTCACTGCTCCCACGCACGCAGTCACTATTCTTTCCACTTTACAGATGAGGAATCTAAGCACAAAGAAATTAAGTCATTCACCCAAGGGCACAAAATGGAGATTAAAACTTAGCTTTGCCTGACTCCATGCTAACTCTCAAGGTCTATCACCTCTCTGCAAAACTTCCCAACCTTTCTACCAACAGCCCCCTTTGATTCCATTTTCCCTATGCCATCCATGTTTTGGAAGATTTTATCTATTGAACACACTGCATTTGTGAACTAATAATTCGTTCCATCTGGCTGATGATTATTTTTCTGTTCCTGCTTCTGTTTCAACATTGATCCAGACTTTAACCCCAATTACTGAGGGTTCAACATAATATTATGAAATCACATAAATCACTGTCATGGCTATGCAGTTAATAAGCACTAAAATTAAATAAGCATAAGAACCATCCCCCCTGTGCTGAATTCTGACGGCCACATGGTTTTGGAGTCAATGCAAATCACATACTTGGCACGCTCAACCCAGGGTCTGGGGTCCCACAGGGTTTGGCCCACCTGGAACAATCCCAGATATTGCAGGTATATCAACGGCCAATCACAGCATTTGACCAAAACAATATGCCTAGGGTTATCACACTGGGTTGCCAGAATTCTGGTCTAGAGCAAAGCGAAGTCTAAAGTGTGTGCTAGAGGGCAACAGTAAGAGACCCACTGCATCAGGTGCATGGGTACAGAGAGGCGCGTATGGGCTTCTCCTGCATTGACACTGAAGGCTGACCATGTGACTGACTTTGGCCAATGAGACATCAGCAAACATGATGCAGGCAGATAACATGCTTGAGCACGGGAGCTTGCCTTCTTAGAACCCTGAGTCCACCATGATGCAGGAAGCCTGGCACAAAAGACCACTTGAAGAGAGAATCCCAGCCATCCCAGCTTTCAAACCCAGACACTGGCTGACCCAGCAAATAACCACAACCTCATATTGAGCCCTGGTAGGACCGGCAGAAGTGCCCAGCCAATCCAAAGGAACATTGAGAAGTAAGTGGTTTGAGCCACTAAGCGTTTCAGGGTGGTCTCTTTTGCAACAACGGATAGCCAATCCAGCCCAGTTCTTAAGGATGACTCACCTGGAGAATTGCCACTACTACCTTTGTGGCACCCAGGGAATTGGGGATCCTTATGCCAAAAGCCTGTGACCTCAGGTTTCTTCTGAAGGTCTGGGAACTCTGACTCCTCCACCAAGATTTGGGCTTCATTTAGTTTTTCATGTGTAAAGGATTAAGATACCACTTCCCTCTCCCTGACATAGCAGACTTCATATCTCTTCTCTTAGTTTTCACCTCTGTTCTGGACACAACTGCCTCCACCAAGTGGCAGACAGAGGATGGGGTGGTGGGGTCAGCTCTGTTTGTTGGGACAAACACAGGATGGATAGATGTACTAGACAATTTAATACTTTGAGCAGATTCTGGAATATTCTTCTATTTGCTAAACCCCAGGCTTTCTCCACAGGGTTAGTTAATGAGTTTGGCCTCAGTGATTGTTTTAGAAGAGCTTATGGTACATTCATTGAAAGAGCCTCTAAGTTCCTCTGACAGAAATACTGACCATCTTCTCGCTCCATTATAAAGGACACAGTGGTTCCTAGAAGCCAAGCAAGAATAAGTCATGCCCCAAAATATCTCATCTATCTCCTCAACAAGGTCACTAGACTGAGAAATATTAAAGCTAGGGACTGTCAGGACTCCAGTGAGCATTTGACAAGCTTCTCACATATCTCCTCACATAGGGAAGGGAAATGCTGGCTGTATGTCATGGTGTTTGGGTTTGAAGAGGTTCCAGGAGAGTTCCAGTTGGCTGAGTCTCCCAGGATGGCATCTCATTGGTGACTGACCATGGTTTGACCATGATTTATCTATGATTGACCATGATTTATCTACCACAAGTAGTTTCTTCAACCCAGAGTAGTTCCATACAATCTGAGCCTAGGAGGCTGCTGAATAAAACCACAACACAGTCTCACCTCAGAAAAGGAATTGTCTTGTACACCAGACATTCACTTAAGCATGGCCAACTTGTTCTGTGCTTATAGGCAGACCTGGCTGGGAAGCCAAGTTATAGTCAGAAGATTGCAAGGAGGTACATAAACATCAAGTAGTCATCACATGAGCAGCATTAGGTCAAGATGGCTTGAAGTCTCTTTTTCCATAACACAATGCTCTTAGGAAAGGGACAGTCAACTTCAAAGTTGTTGATCACCAGGTCACATGTCTCCCCTGGACAGTATTTAGATGGTCTCCCTCATCAATGACCTCTTAGCCTCCTTTTTCGAGGGAACTGTTCTTGACAAGGTTTTCTTTATATAACATTATCCACTCATCAGCATATTAATACTGTGTTCTCTTCAAACTGCCTTTCTAGGCTGTGAGCTTCCTTATGGTCTGAGCCAGTCTCCTGCTCACTACTGAGCTACTGGTGCTGGTCTGAAGATGTCCAGACTGTGTTCCATGTCTGGGCATGAAATTCTACTCTGATCCCTTACATGTTTTGTTATTTAATCCTCAGATAGAAAACTTCTTCCAAGTTTATGTAGGACAGGAAGGCTCTTTTTTTATAGGAAATTCTTGCTGTTGTCTCCACATACCAACTATAAAAACAGTATAGCTAAATTCCTTTCAGTTGAACAACTATCCCTAATGAGTAATGACTGACTGGATACAGTAACACAGAGGAGGTCCCTGGGGTTGTCCCCTAGGGTCTGTCTTTGGCCAATGCCTGTTCAAGAATTTTATTAGGGATCTGGATAGTGTCCAGGATCGTGTTGTCTGATACTCTGCCTCTAGCCTAACCACAGGTGACTGCTTAAATGATTTTATATTAAATAAAAGCAAAACTTGAGCTCCTTAGTCTCCTAGTCACATTTTAAATGCTCAAGAACCATATATGACTAGCAGATACCATAATGGACAGGGCATTTCCATCATCAGAAAAAGTTCAACTGAAGAACTCTGCAGTAGAAGACAAATGCCAGTTACATCTGTGAATGGCGTGGAATAGAAGCTGCTGATGAATATTTTATCTGAGATGCACATATTTCTTTATGGCCTGCCCATCATCCATTTTCCATCCTTCTGGGAACCGCACCCCAATTTCTCTTGGGGCAGGTACAACGTATCTCCAAGTGTCAGCTCATGCGTTCTCGGAGGAGCTGACTTCAGGGGTGGGCATATGCCTCAGATCAGACCAATCATAGCATTGCATCCCTGCCCCAGCCCCTGTGATTGGCTCGGAGGTAGACATCTTAGACAATGAGATTCAATTCTGGCATGCGCTCAACCTAGAAAACTGTTAGAAAGAGAAATTATTCCTAATGCAGTTACTGAAAGTATAGAATATACACTTTGAGCTGCTAACAGTGATCATAGATACTTTGGTAGCCTTGAATCCGCATGGGCTTCAGTTGGTTTAAGTTGGGTTCCTATTACTGCTAACACAGGAATCTTAATATATTATTCAGAGTCCAAATTATTTGAGCAGGTAGATAATAGACTCAAATTCAACAAGATCAATTTAGGGTCTCGACTTCAGGGCTGAAAATCACCTGTGTGTCCAGGATGGCTTCTGGGATGCTGGTAATATACTGGTTACAGAGGGTGAGTACTGGGTCACAGAGGCACCCATGACATGTGAAAGTGGAACCCATTTTGCCCTTTTCTGTTTGAAGAACATACTTCAACAGATAGTTGGTTTTTTAAAAATCATTTGCGTAAGAACAGGTTGGGGAAGATGTAAGTTCACTAATGGACATCCACTTGGGGGTTTCAGTTTCTTATAAACTCCAGATGAGTCAATAGTGGCAGCCCAAAAAGCCAATGGAAAATTTGAGCCATACTAACAGATAAACTCAACCAGAGTGAGGAAACTGAGAGTTCCATTCACGCTGGGGGAGCCAGATCAGGCTTTGGGAAAGTTATAGACAAAGGAGAGTATGTTCACGAATCTCAAGCCACATCCTATAAAAGTCAGCAAAAGGAACAGGAGTTCTTGGCCTAGAGAGAAAGAGTGGGAAGATAGGTTATAGGCATGACAGCCTCACTGAACATCAGAATGAGCAGACCACCTTATCATCTGCAAATGTCATTTTCTACACAAAGGCCCCCAAAAAACTACTGAAAAAATGAGAGTAAAATATCTTTCTACAAAATCAATATATAAGAACTCAAAGCCTTCCTTTCAAGAAATAAACAGGACGTGTATGGTAAAAAAAAACAAAAACAAAAACAAACGAACACACAAGGACAACAATAACAACAACAAAAACCCTGTAGCTTTCCTGAAAGACTTAAAGGAATAGCTGCCCACTGGAGACATGTGCCATCTGCCTGCTTAGAAAAACTCATGACAAGGATATACAGTGAGCCCCAATTCATTTTTTAAATTGTGGTAAAATATAGAGAAGATACAAGTTATCATATTAACCACTTTTTACTGTACAGTTGAGTGCCATTAATTACATTCCCATTGTTGTGTGACCCTCACCAGCATCCATCTCCAACTCTTCTCGTCTTTCCAAATGGAATCTCCATCCCCATTAGACAATAACTTCCCCTTGTCTCCTCCCTTGGTCCCTGGCTAAATTTTGGGAGGTCATTTTTGTTTTTTCATTTTTTTTATTATGGTAAAATATGCATAAAATTTACCACCTTAATCGTTTTTAAGAGTACAGTTCAGTGGTATCAAATTATTATTATTATATATAATATATAAATATCTATATGATAATCTAATAATGTTATGAATATTATTATATTCATAATGCTGTGTGCTGTGCGGCCATCATTGCCATGTATCTCCAGAATTCCTTTCATCTTATAAAACCAATACTCTATACCCATTTACAACATTAATCAATTTTGGAGGACTCTATTTTTGAGCTCTGGAGGGAAAACCTGACCAAAAGTGCTTATATGTTACGTGAACAGCTGAAAATAACCAAGAACATTTTGCGAAAGAAGAGCAATTTAAGGACTCGTTCTCTAATACACTAAGCCACATTAGAAAGCTGGGATCAAAACAGTGTGTAACTGGCACAGAAACAGATTGTTAGAACAAAATGAACAGCTCAGAAATTTACCCTTTGTCACAGATGAGGCTCAGGAGGATGAGCGTGGCCTCGCAAATTCACAGGGAAGGGAAGGAAGCTGGACAATTGAAAATGCTTCTGAACAAAATGGAGATAGATTTGCATGGACTACTTCACACTAAAATGAATTCCAGAAGAATTACATGTTTACTTTATTTACATAAGGCCACAAAAATCTAGAAAAAGCATGCAGGTTAACATACATCACTGGGGGGGGGCGGTCTCTGGGTGGCTCAGTGGGTTAAAGCCTCTGCCTTCGGCTCAGGTCATGATCTCAGGGTCCGCGGATGGAGCCCCGTTTCGGCCTCTCTGCTCAGCAGGGAGCCTGCTTCCCTCTCTCTCCTCTCTCTCTCTGCCTGCCTCTCTGCCTACTTGTGATCTCATTCTATCAAATAATAAGTAAAATATTTTTTAAAAATACATCACTCGGTGAGGAAATGCTTTAGAGCAAGAGTCAGCAAACTTTTTCTGTAAAAGGCGAAAGTAAATATTTTCATCTTTATAGGTCATATGGTTTCTGTTGCAACAGCCTAACTGGGTCGCTGTAGTGTGAAGGCAGCCACAGACAATATGTAAATGATTAGGTGAAGCTGTATTCCAAATAAAATTTTATTTGCAAAACAGGTAGTGGCAAGATTTGGCCTCCAAACCACAGTTTTAGAGGGTTAAAAGCCCTGTTTTAGAGGGATGAGAGCAAAGAACAAAATCATGAAGAGGAGAAAGAAGCAAATATCATTAGATTAAACTACATAAAAATGATCTGGCAAAATGGTAAAGCAAACACACACATACACACATGTGCACACACACGCACACACACAGTCAGCAGAAAGCATGTGCACCGTACATGACAACAACTCACATCCTGCCCTCCATTTTCATGCACTCTCTGTCTCTTCTCTGTCTGACACAAACATTACCCAATCGTTGAAATCAATAAAGAAAAGAAACTAGTAGAAAAAATGGAACCCAAAAATAGACAACTCAGAGAAATAAAGAAACGAATTCCCAGTAAGGTTATGAATAGGTGTTCAACCTTAAATTTCTCCGTTATGTGTAAATTAAGACCACAGGACTATCTTCCATATCTTGAATCTGTCAGCAACTTTGCGCTTTTCTGTGTCATCAAGCAGGGTCGATAAGCGAGGCGGAGGTGAGGCAGGCCTGGCACACAGGCTGTGGGGTGAGGTTTATGTGCAAACTGACCAATCAGCAATTTCTACCAAAGCCTTGCTTATGTTCATACCTCAAATCTCTGAGCCTCGAGAAGTCTACCCCAAGTAAATAACCAAACTTGTGGCCAAATACTTTACTTTTAGTCCACTGAGAATTACCATGGCATAACTTATAGTAGCAAAAATTGGAAACAACCTGAAAATCCAATCATAGGAGAGTGTTTACGTCAATCATGGTACTTTCAGACAGGAGACTAGGAAGCCGGCATTAACCCTCTCTTTTGCAAAGACGATATCAAGATGACATAAAACCGTCCACCTTTAAGCCACATCTGGCTCAGGAGACAGACTTTTCTTCTAAAAATGGTTTCCTCCCTGGACTTCTGAGATGCCATACCACCCTAGCTGTCTTTCTTCTACCCTGGCAGATGATTACTGGTCTCCTTTGTCCTCTTCTTCTTGGCTCAGCAAGGAGCTACCGAGGCATCCCCGGGATTTCTCTTGGTTTGTGTTTTTTGCTCCACATACCTTGCTATTACTACACAAGAGAAGCCTGACGGCTGTCCCAGGTCTAAAATGAAGTGTTATCTCATTGTGGCTTTGATCTGCATTTTCCTAATGATTAGTGATGTGGAGCATCTTTTCATAGACCTGTTGGCCATCTGTGTGTCTTCTTTGGGAAAAAGTCTATTCAGATGCCTTGCCCATTTTTAATTGGATTATTTGTTTTTTTGCTATTGAGTTGTATGAGTTCCTTATATTTTTTGTATATTAACCCCTTATCTGATATATAGTTTGTGAACACTTTCTCCTATTCTGTAGTTTGCTTCTCCTTTTACTGATTTTTTTTTTCTGTGCAGAAGCTTTTGGGTTTGATATAGTCCCACCTGTTAATTTTTTCCTTTTGTTACTTGTACTTTTGGTGTAATATCCAAAAAAAAAAAAAAAGTGAGCTAATGTTTTCTAACAGATAATACTTTAAAAAAAAAAAGAAAGTAGGTATGGGTAAAAGAAACTTTTAAAATGCAAGACCACCAATGGATTTTAATGTAACAAAGTAAGAAAATCTAAAAATTGATACCGTTTCAGGTTCCACATTGAGATTAACCTTCAAGAAGCGACCACCTATTGAATTTGGTTGCAATATCAAGGAATATCCACAATGATCTGAAAAGGCAACTAAGAGATTCCTCTCTTTTCCAATGGCATATCTGTGTGAGATTTTTCTTCATTTATTTTAACCAAAATAACATATCACAACATATTGAATGAGGAAGCAGATGAGAGAATTCAGCCATCTCTTTTAAAGTCAGACCTTAACAAAGATTTGCAAAAGTATAAAACAAGGCTACTCTATATTTTTTTGTCTTGAAAAATATTAGTATTTTTCATAAAAATATTTATGTTCACAGGTGTGGTAGTTCTAGAACATGCCCACAAATTCTTGCTTCAAGAGGTGAGTCTAATCCCTCTCCCCTTGAGTGGGAGCTAGACTCTGTGAATCGTTTCTAATGAACAGAATACGGCAGAAGTGATGATATGTGATTTAAAAGCATAGGTCATAAAAAGCAGTGTGATTTCCTCCTCACTCGAACTCTTGGATCACTCACTCGGAAGAAAGCTAGCAACCATGTTCAGGAGACACTCATCCGGCCCTATGAAGAGGTTCATGTGGCAAGAACCTGAGGCCTCCCGCCAAGAGCCTCGTGAATGTGCCATCTCGGAGGCAGAGTCTCCAGCCCCGTTAAAGTCTGAGGTGATTTTTGCAACCTTATAAGAGATCCTGCGCTAGAGCCACCCAGGCCACATTGCCCCTGGATTCTTGATCTACAGAAGCTGTGTAAAACAGGAAATGTTTATTGTTTTGAGGGGCTCAATGTTGAGCAACTCTGCTATGCAGGAGTAGATAACTAGTACAACAGATAATGGCTTTATTTTTATGTTTTAATGAGTACATATTTGTTTGAATTCCTCGGCCTTAATTTCCAATGTGATAAATATCAATACCGAGCCCAGTGAAACAAACTCTCTTAAGAGGACTCAGTTTCTAACCATCTAAAGGGGCCCAGAGACCAAAAAGGTTGAGGACTGATGCCCTAAGCTCTTTAGACATGACCCCTTTATTAAACTTTTCTGAAACTACCCCTTGTGAGGGCACCATTTCTTGCCTATCAGGACCCTGAGTAACATAACAATACCAAAACATTATCAGTAGTTGTTGCTGTTTACGTTGGGCATAGCTGTGATTTTGTTTTCTTAATGTTTTTTTCTTCCTGTACTTTAACAATTTTCTACAACAAGGATGAATGATTTTTATAATTAAGAGAAAAGAAACTTCCCTTTTCCAAATCACCAGAAGTGAAAGTCCCCAGCACCGGCTCTGCCAGCCACAGACCTCTGTTTCCTTTGGAGGGGCTGACGGTTTAAGCACGGCATACGCAGCCCAGGTGTGCGCCAGAGCACCTGCGAGCCGGGGAGAGGTCCGCTGGGTGCCTGGCGGGTGAGGGCCCAGTGGCCACCACTGCCACCCGCAGAGCCTCAGCCAGAATAGCTCTTTCACCCTTTTTACATATTGAGTTTCTGCATAATTTCACATAAAGAAAAGTTTCCACTGCTCAAAAAAAAAAAAAAAAAAAAAAAAAAGTTTGAAAACCTTTACCGTGAGAATAACAGTTGAAGAGTTAAAATTAGGCTATAGAAGAAACACTCAAACTCTTTTTGGGAATGTGAACAGAGTTTCCATAAAGAAAATCCTGCAACATTCGGAGAGAAGAACAGGAACCTTAAACTTAACAAATGTTGGGTGGTTTCAACTGAGGCCGGCTCATGTGGCCAAGGAAAGAGGTTATAGTTTGGGATGAAGAGCTTATCCAGGGACCCCCACCACCATCGCTACCAGTGCCAAGGGCCCAAGAGGCTGGCAGGAGCAGCAGGGCCGTCGGGCCCCAAGAGACACAGGTCAGAACCACGAGTGAATGGCTCTCTCATTTCCTAGGGAAAATCCAGAGCACGAGGTGCCAGGTCTGCCTGGCAGTTAAAAGCACAGGCTTCAGAGATGTGGGTTTGAGTCCCTGGTCTGATGCCAAAAACTTGTGAGATCCTTGGCAGGTGACATTCTTCTTGGAGCTTTGATGTTCTCATCTGTCCAATGAGGTTTGAGAATGCAAAATGAGTCTGCCATTTTGGAAAACAGGTTTGCAGCTTCCCAAATGTTAAACCCAAATTTGCCATATGACCCAAAAATTCCAGTCCTAGGTAACCACCCCAGAGAAATGAAAAATACATCCACACAAAGACTTACACAAAAATGTTCTTAGCAGCATTATTCATCATTACCCCAAATGCAAACCACCCAAATGTGAATGGATAAATGAGATGTGGCATATCCGTACAATGGAACACTACAGCGCAATAAAAGAAATGAAACCCTGACACATGCCACAACCTGAACACACCTTGGAAACATTATCCTAAGTGAAAGAACCTGATCGCAAAAGCTCACATATTGGATGAGTCTCTATAAGTGGAACATTCCAGAAAAGGCAAGGATATAGAGGCAGAAAAGAGATTAGTGGCTGCAAAGGATTGGGGGCAGGGGTGGGAATCAGGAGTGACTACAAATGGGCACATGTTAAAAAATTGGGTTGCGGTGATGGGTGTGCCACTCTGTAAGCTTACCGAAAATCGCTGAATTGCACACTTAAAATCAGCAAATTTTGTGAAATGTCAATTAAACCTATTTCAATAGAGCTCTTTTCTAAAAAATGAGATTTGACTGCCCCCTCAGAAGGTCATCATGGGGATTAACTGAGATAACTTTTGATACAAAGTAAGCACTCAAGGGATGCCTGGGTGGCTCAGTGGGTTAAGCTGCTGCCTTCAGCTCAGGTCATGATCCCAGGATCCTGGGATCGAGTCCCATGTGGGGTTCCTTGCTCAGCAGGGAGCCTGCTTCTCTCTCTGCCTCTGCCTGCTTATGCTTTCTCTCTCTCTCTCTGACAAATAAATAAATACATAAAATCTTTAAAAAAAAAAAAGTAAGCACTCAATAAATAACAGTAACAATGATAATCAGTGTATACACTAGTACAGATTATATAATTGTCGACCATAGATAATGCAGAATAGCTACAATTTATAACACTAAAATTTACTCCTTAGCATACACTTCAACATCTATAAACTCATTTTAACCCCACGACAACTTTCTGAGGCAGCTGTATTCTATCATCCTCATTTTCACAGATGGGGAAACTGAGGCCCCAAGAAGTTTAGTAACTTTGCCGACATTGCACAGCTAGCGCGTGGCACAGCTGAGACTTGAATTCTGGAGAACTAGCCCTAGAGTCCACGTTCCTCGCCACAACACTGCACTGCCTCTCGGTAAACGTTAGCTGTGTACTGCATTTCTGCTCTAACTAGTGATGGGGTGGGGTGCAGAAAAGGCTCACAGACTGCTCCCCAAGAAGGTCACTCAAGACCCAACTCCTAGCATTATAGGAATCAGGCAAAAGAGTGTTCCAGACAGAAGGAACTGCATATGCAAAGGCAGGGAGGTAAGAGAACGCAGGGAATATGAAAGGAGGCTGGAGTTGGAGACGGCTGGAACACAGGGCAGTGCTAGGCAGGGGGCACAAGAGAGTAGGGTTCAGGTAGGTCCAAGACCAAGAAGAAACCCCGGTGCCGGGACCTTAGCCGGAAGACAATGCAGAGCTGGAGGAGGAAGTATAGTGCATCCCTCTCCAGTGCTGCCTTTCTCTGGGTCGACTCACATTGCCCTGGCAAGTGGAGGAGGTTGACTCAGCCACTGCTGTGAGCTCAAGGGAGCGGGGGAGCCGCCACCCCCATTCCATCCCGCTGCAAGCTAACGCCCCTGCAGCCTCCCCAGCACCGGCTCCGCCAGCCACAGAAACTAACCGATGCCAGCTGGGAGCAGCGGGCTCTGTCATACTGCCAGGATGCTGAGCATAGCCCGGCCAGACTGCCTGCTGATGGGTACTGACAGAAGCTTCACACCCCAGCCCCAACCCAGCCACCTGTGGACTGCAGGGGGACCTCTCACCCCACCCTACGGCCCACCCCGGCACACAGTGCTCCGGCCCTCCACCCTCACTTGGCTGCCCAAGGCCAGGGACCGGCCCAAGGGGGCAGCACTTTTCTCATTCAAATTTAATGCACATACGCTTGCATCCAACTCTTCCATTTGCCCACATCTGTCCTCGATCAACATCTACCTGTGTGCACAAGAAGTCCACTTGAGCAAAAGCAAAACTGCTGGGAAAACCTCCATGCCCATCACTAAGGAACCAGTTCAAAACTTCTGGGGAAACCCTCTATGGAATACTATGCAGCAGTTAAAAAGAATAATACAGCTCTGTAAGTGCACGGTATTGGCATGAAAACACCTCCAAGGTATCTTGTTGGGTGGGGAAAAAAAAGAAAAAGAAAAGGAAAAGAATATTGCAGAGTAATGTCCAGTATGTCATCACTTACGCAAAAACAACACAAAACCAAAAAACTCCAACTAGACAAATACACAGGCAAGTAAAGAAAATGCCTAGAAGGAAACACATCAAACTAACAGAAAGAAGGGGTGGAGGGGGGAACTTTTTCCTCTGTACGCTTCTGTGCTTATTTTTACAAGAAAAACATGTTTGTGTATATTTGGGCTGTTAAAAACAAAGTATGTTAGAATGGTCACCACCCTGGTGCGGCCTTCAGGGTCACTTTTCAGCAAGCTGTCACATTTAGGGTCTTGTCTCATTCTTGTCACACACACACCCCACCCCTTGAGGACAAGGTTCAAAAGTCCATTTTACAGACTAAGAAGCTGTACCCAGAGCAGTGAAACCAGCCACTCAAGGTCACACACAAGGCCGAGGGGGCCTGCAGTCCTGGCCCCGGGCCTGGCGCTCCTCGCCCCCAGGCTATGTGGGAGGCTGGCAGGGTGCGGGGCCCACGCCAGGGCTGGGGAGGCACCGAAGTTCTGGAGCAGCTGTCAGCCAGCTCGCAGAGTCCCTTCAGGGAGCAGAACACGGCTTTGTCAGGGAAGGAGGGAGGAAAAGATGAGTGGCAAAGAAGAGCTGATGAACCGCCACCCACGACACAAATTAGACATCATTGATGTGCCGCCCACTGAGCGGGATGGGTCGGCCACGTCACCCAGCACCTCACGTGGGAAGGAGCCTCGCAGGGCCGGTCCCCCGAGCCCCACATTTCATGCCTCTCTCCCGGGGGCTGCTCACTCCAGGCTCTCAGCCGCGCTCCTTCCAGCTGAGTAGTTCTGGGAATGCTTCTGCTTGGTTCCCAGAGCACTGTGCAACCAGGACAGAAGGGAAATTGCACTTCTCAGAAGGTGCTAGAACCTGAGGAGCGATGTGCATAAAACCCAACACCCTCTAGGGCGGGAAATGCCATCCCTCCATCCATGACTGTCTTAGCGCTGCATGTCCACAGGGTGTGTGGAGGCAGGAGGCCAGAGGGACCCCGGAAACACGGCGAGCCGGGCCTTCCCCAGGGACAGCCAGAAAGGACTCCTATGCCGGAAGGAGACCGGAGGCTGCCGAGGGGAACACAGGACACACACACACAAACCTCAGCCATGCAATGACCCCTGTGAGCATCTTCAGAGAAGAGATCTGATTGGATCATGGCTCTTCCAATCATTCATATAACAGGAAACAAACCTACAAGGCCATGAGGCCAGGGACAAGAGCTTGGATCCCATGGTTTCTGGTCCCAGCTCTGCCACCTCAGTCAAGGTTCTGAACCTCTCTGGGTCTCGGTGTTCCCATCTGTAAAATGGGTGTTTGTTATACCTGCCTCTGGGGTATCATGATATATGGATCAGGGGACATATAATAACATAATTAAGTAAAATATAACCAGTACAGGGTATCCATAACATCTGGAAACGGATGCTATGAGTGTGTATTTGCATTTATGTTTTTTTATTAGTTTGCTTAATAGAGTGAAAATGTCCTAGATAACATTGTGTATATTCCTCTGTTTCCAGACTTCATGGGCACTCCACATATGAGCAGTTATATATATATATATATATATATATATACACACATGTAGATACAAATGTGATATTATACAAATGGTATATAAACACAAATACGTATACAGACAGACATTCATTCTATAAATATAATGAAATAAAATACAGGAATCATACAATAAAATAAAACATACTCATACCCACTCACAGAGTACGACGGACCACACAAACCCACTAACTTAGCGGGATTCGCTAACCCAATGCTCACAGCAAACCCCTGAGGCGGATGCCAGTGTTGACCCCCGTGTTACAGAGGTGGACACTCAGGTGCAGGGAACCGAGGTGACTTGCCTCCCTGCCAGAGTCACGCCGGGGAAGATCGGACAAACCCTGTTTCAGAAGCGAGGGCACTCTGCGCGCGGGTCCGTGCCGTTAACCAAGGCCCTACACTGTCCAGGGCCGCAGCCGAGGCCCGGGAAAGCCCAGCAGCACGCGGAGCGCCCCTTGCAGACCCGACCAGCGCCCCCCACCGCACCCCCCGACCCCATCCCCACCCCCCACCCCCCGCCGGGGCAGGAGGCACCGGCCCGGAGCTGACCCGGGGCCAGAGGGGCCTACCTTCCTCGGCATCGTTCCTCAGGGAGGCCTCCAGCAGGGCCACGCTGGCCTCGAAGGACACCTTCTTCCGGCGGCCGCCCGTGCTGCGCTTCCGCTCGTGCTTGCGCTTCCGGTGCTGCAGGTCCTGCTCGTACTGCGCCCACTTCTTCAGCTGCTGCGCCCGGCGCTTCTGGGCGGCGCGCAGCCGCTCCAGCGTGGGCACCTTCTCCAGCAGCTGCAGCTCGGTCAGCAGGTCCACGTGGCTGGCCATGGCCTTGGCGCCTCCCCACACCCTGGCGGGGGAGGGGGTGGTGCTAGCGCGGGGCGCCGGATGCCGGGGTGGCGCGGGGGCTCCTGCGGGGCTGGGGCCTCATGGTGGGGCCTGTGCGGGGAGAGAGAGACACAGATGGACACGCGGGTCAGGCGCTAAACTCTGATCTGAGGGTGGTACTCGCCCCGTGTGCCAAACACTTGCTTCTATTATATTTAAGTTGAGACGGAATTGACCTATAACATTGTGTAAGTCTAAGGCATACAAAGTGTTGATCTGATACATTTATCTATGGCAATAGGATTACCACTGCAGCCTTGGCTAACACCTTCATCATACCACAGAATTGTTAATTTGACGGGGAGGTTACATTGTTATTTCATATAAGGTCTTTATATTGTTGTAACATATAAGGGGCTTGTTATATTGTTATAACATATAAGGAATTTTTGTTTCTTTTAAAGGACTTAATACCATATCTTAAATTGCTCAGCATTCATTTATTATATGGTAAATATTGACAGATATCATCCACATAAATAAAAGCTCTTGGACATCCTTAATTTTAATAGTATAAAGGGGTCCTAAGACCAAGAACTTTGGTAATAGCTGAACTTTTCAGACCTAGAAAATGTGAGTTGAAATTTTCTTCTTTGGCTGACCTTAAAAAAGAATTTTTTTTTAATCACACTTTTTGCTCTCATGGACTCCTGAACAATATGAAGTCAACAAAATTTCAGTCTAATGCTAGCTGGTCCCTGTCTTCATTTAGCACCGACCCTATGGGCTCTCAGACACACCAGAAAAGAGTCCTGGAATGATCACTTGAACATATTTAAGCCTCTTTTCCCACCTATAAGATATTGTCTCCACCTCCCAGACTTGCTAGGAATAAAAAGAGCTGACCAAATAATGTTATACACCTAATAGCAGAGAGAAACAGCTTGGAGGGAAAAGAATAGGGACATGTAAACTCAGCCCATCTGGGACCCCACAGGCAAGGCTGGTGGAGAATTGCGGGGTGCTAGGCAAGAGAAAGACTGGCACAGGTCGGCATTTGGGTAATATGGAAATGCCTGCTGGTCCCCAGGGGTCAGGACAGCCCTGGGTTTCAAGAAGTGATCATTGATCTTCTAGGCTCCCTGCTTCACTCCTGGACTGCCTGTCCTCCAGCGGCTAATGACCAGGATTCGGTGTGACCCGTGGGAGCACAGACTGGGTCAGATCGTTCTTCACATCCCTCCCAGCCCTGAGACTGGAGGGCAGACAAGCAAATGGGGAAGGGGTTGGCTTGGCCATGCTCAGAGGGCAAAGGTCCTCAGGGTCTGAGTGAACCTGACTTCAAAAGTTAATATAACCAAAGGCAAGGCTCAGCCAAAACAAGCCAGCCGCCTTTGGTTGCCTTTATTTAGTTTTGTTGTGGATACCTTGTAATGCTTTTCAAATTAATTAATTACACGTTTTATATTGAGATCACTGCAGATCCACACGCAGTTGTAGCAAGTAATATGCAACTTTTACCTAGTTTGTCCCCAGGATAACATCCTGCAAAACTATAGTCAGTATCATAACCGAGAACCTGATATTGACACAACCTATCAATCTATTCAGAAGTCCCTGGTTTTACATGTACTCGTGTGTGTATGTGTGTGTGTATTATTTTAACACAATTTCATCATATGTGTAGGTTTGTGTGTCCACCACCACAGTCAAGATACAAACAGTTCCATCACACAAGGATTACCTAACGCCCTTCTCTCCAAGCACTCTTATCCTTGCCCTTGGCAATCAACTGATCCCCATCTCTAGAACTGTGTCACTTCAAAAATGTTGTATCAATAGAACCAGACAGCAGGTAACCGTTTGGGATTGACTTTTCCCACTCAGCATCATTCCCTTGAGATTCATTCAAATTGTTGTGTGTGTCCATAGCCCATTCTTCTTTATTGCTGAGTAGTATTCCATTGTGTGAATGTACCACAGTTTGCTTAACCATTCACTCACCGCAGAATGTCTGGGCTGTTTCCAGTTTGGGGATCTTACCTTCACGGGCAGCTTTCCTGTGAACATAAGCTTTCACTTCTTTGGAGTAAATTCCCAAGAATACAACTGCTGGATCATTTGGCAATTATTTGATTAGTTTTATAAAAAACTGTCAAACTGTTTTCCAGGGTGACTGTACCATTTTTTGTTCTCGCCAGCAATGTATGAGTGATCTAGTTTCTCTGCCAGCAGTTGGTGGTGTCACTGTTTTTGCATTTTAGCCATTTAGACAGATATTTTGGTTGCCTTTTTTAAAAGTAAGGGGTTTGGAAAAGTTGAATTCCCAACCACATCATATCAGGACAGTCAGACCTCTGGGAGCTAGTGGATCACATATTTACTTCTACCCACTTCCTCAAGTGATCTAACATTTAACAAGCTCCTGCTCTGTGACAAGCCTGGATGGATCAGAGACTAGCGCTTTGCCTCCTATGAATCCTCTATCTGTCGTCTACCAATGTATCTACAAATTCTTTTTCTCCTCTTGACAATCTAATGAGGTAGGTAGTATCATCATCCCCATTTCACAGAGAAGGAAATTGAGGCATGAAGGGATTAAGCAATTTACCCAACATCATGTCATAGCCAGAAAATGGAAGGGTCAGTCTGCCTGAGGCGATGAGGAAAGCTCTCCAGAGCAAGGGACAACTGAATTGACTCTGAAACGATGAGTAGGCGTTTGCCAGATAAAAAGGACAGACACGGAATGAGAGCGAGCTTGCCAATGTTCAAAGGCAGGCTGAGGGGCTGATTACCATGAAGGAAATTCTAGGAACTGACACTCACAAACATGGCTTGAGAAGGATGGGGCCGCTCGGCCTAGAAAGAACAGAAGTCTTTGGAGCAGCAGTGAGCCGTCTGTGGCTAGGGGCCTGACTTAACCTGGAAGCACACTGGACCACATCATGTTTGCTTGCTTCATTGGTTGGGCTTTGGACCACACCATATTTTATAATACAGTTATGTATTGCTAACATTGAAAACTTGAAGCTTTGGGGTGCCCGGGTGGCTCAGTCGGTTAAGCATCTGCCTTGGGCTCAGGTCATGATCCCAGGGACCTGGGATGGAGTCCCGCACTGGGATACCTGCTCAGCAGGAACACTGCTTCTCCCTCTCCTGCTTCCACTGCTTGTGCACACTCACTCTCTCTATCTCTCCCTGTCAAATAAATAAATAAATCTAAAAAACAAACAAACAAAAATAAAAAATAACCTTGAAGCTTTGATATCCGATATTTGATATCAGATATTCAGGTTTTGAATCTTTGAAATCAGATTTTGAAATCAGGTTTTGAATCTTTGAAATCAGATATTCAGATTTTGCTAGACCATCTCAGCACCTGGCCATGCTGGGCTCCTGTGGCAACAATCTGCAGATATGAAGTAGGACTGTCCCGTTCAGGTGGGGACACCACTAGCACCACCACACAATTAGTGATGTCCTTCACTAATTGGCATCATTTGCTAGCTCCCGTGGTTGCCTGAGTTTGCAAGCCCTGTCTTAGGCAGAATGAGGCAGCAGTCTGCAAATATCCAGAAACAAAGAGAAGAGAGTCTATGCATCTCCGCATTGAAGAATAGGACCCGGGTACAGGGTAGCAGGGCTGTGTACTTGAAAGACAGACACCTAGACTCCAGAGCAGTCCAGCAAGCAAGTCAGCAAGGTGCTTGTGGTCTCAGAAGGTGGCAGATTCTCCATCGCGCCCCAGAGAACCCCATTTCCACTTTTGCCAGATCGGCCTGAGTATTCCGTAAGATCGCACTGCGCCCTAACATTCTCTACACGGTTACTCCTTTTTGCACGGTTGAGTCTTTACTGACCACCTACCAGGTGGGAGGCACCAAAATCCTGCCAAGACTAAAGGTAAGAAGCAGAATACCAGTCATTTACCCTGTTAATTAAAGCCCTTAATCCTTTTCTAAGGACACTCCAGCCATCATCTCAGCCAAGTGTGGAAAGAGAATTCCCTCCAAGGGAATTTTCAAAAGTATGCAACAAGATTTCACATACCATGGACTCACAGAAAGCAAGTTACATTTTTCACTTCTTTTTTAATCTATTGGATTTTCCCCCAGAATAAATGTCAGTTGGGGACTAATAGAGTTTTAAACATCCATCGTTATAACCATGTCACTCTCCCTCTAAACAAAGAGAAGGAGGGCCTCGGGCTCATAGCCTTGGGCAAGTAAGGTGTCTGGGATAGAAACCCAAAAACATTGTTTTATTTTCTGTGTATTTGTTTTCACGGTTACTGTTGACTTATGGCAGCGGTATAAAATTCCCCTTTTAAGTAAATCTACTTTAGTGGAAAACTAGCAAGCTGGTAGCCAAAAAAAAAAAAAAAAAAAAAGAAATAATGATGGGATTTAATGTTGGCAAAAGACGGAAGTGATTGGCATTTTGGAAATCCACGTGGCTACTGATTCTCAATGAGGATTTCAGAAGGGAACCGTTTGTATGAACTCGTGGTTTCCTCTCACAAATACCTCTTGGGCATTTAGCACAGGCCAGGACTGTGCTAAGGGCTAAGGGTACAGCAGGGCAGAAGACAGGCACAATCCCTGATCATTGGCTGAATGACAGAACAGAGGAACGAGGGAACGGGGAACATGCTCTGAGGAGGTAGAGACTGAGCAGCAACTCAACCCATGGGTCGGATTCCCAGGGCAGTACTCCGTCCACGGGGCCCATGGCAGCAGGCCCCAGGTAGACAGAAGGCACTTGCTGCAATGCCCTCCTTGACTAAGGCACTTTGCTAGGGAGGAAGGAATTAAGGGCAGTTGCCCAACCCCCCAGAGCAAGGTGAGGACAATGCCTCCCAAGGGCCAATAAAAGGGGCCAGAGCACATTTTCCTCTGACTTTGCTCTCCCTGCCAGTCCTTCCTGCCTCACCCCTCTGGGTTCCCTGGAGCTGGGGCTCCAGGACAGCTCCCTCTTGACTGCTGGTTTTCAGGTGACCTAGTTTCCCCCAATAGACCCACACACCTCCTCCCACCCCCGTCCGAGAAAACCCTGCTTGGTCTAATTAAAGAATTGCCATCGTGCTGCTAACACAGCTGCTGGGCGGCCCCCAAGACAGGGCACCTGCCTGGATGCTGGGGCAGCCCACAGAAGTCCTGGCTCCCAGGGGCCGTGGCCTGGCCCCCTCTGAGACCCGGGAGCACCTGTCCGCACTTGCAGAGGAAACCCTGGATGGCGTTAGAGACACAGCCCCAACCATCAGCACCTGGGAGAGGTCATCAACATCATTATCAATGACCATGGATCCCCAGCGAGGACCTCATTTGGAAGAAGACCAGCTCCGTGGAGAGATAGGGAGCCCGGTGTTTTGTGGGAACATCCGCACAGACCATCCTGCAGAGAACTGGGCACGTGGGGCCATGTGTCAGTAGAGCAGCCAGGGTGACAAGGCAGGTGTGGACATGGTCTGCAGAGGACAGGTTTGGGGTGAAATTATCCAGGAAGTGTGTGTGATACAAGAAGAGAAATCAGAAGCAAGGGGAAATTGGGCAGGGTACTTAATTTTCCCACAAGTGGCTGTATGAGGTCAGGCAGATGAAACAAACTAGACTGGCTGTGGGCAGTAAGAGGTATGAGGCCAAGCCACTTGACCTCAGTGGGGCAAGACAGGCATTTGGGGTGAGCCTTGATTCAGCCTCTGGTTCCTGTCTGACCAGGTCTGGGCTTGATTCCTCTTGGGGCGTCCATTAACCCTTGCTGTCTGCTCCGGGAGAAACCGAGTCAGTGCACATCTAGGGAAGCAGGGGCCACTCTCCAGAAAGCTGAGCCTCGAGGGGAAAGGGTGAGGAGGTGTGCTGGGGCTCAAGGAGGGGCTGGGGAGGACATTCTATCCAACCCCCTGCTCCTCGCAAATGAAAAGAAGAGCATTACAGGAGTGTTGTTGGGCAATGGTATGCCTCTGGGAAACCAGGAAAGAGAAGAAAGGCATGAGTCCATCCCGAGACACAGGTTGCTGGTGGTCTTTTAGCTCCCCTAGCGTTACTCTGTGCTGGGCCCTAATTGATCAGAACCTGTCAGCAAAGTCTTTAGCCCAGCCGTGCTGATTGGCTGGCGGGAGGCACATGACCTAAACTGGTCACAGTCAGTAGCTCTCTTTTCCCATTGCCCCTGAAGAGGAAGCATGAACCCCAGTGGCAGGTGGAAGCCGACCCTGGGGTGAAGCCAGTACCTGGGAGTGGGGGGGGGGGAGGGAGTGGGGAACGGGGTCCTTTCACTTAGGGACTTTCTGGGCTTCTGTGATCCAAACCAACAAAATCATGTTTATTATTGAAGCCAGTTGAATTGAATTTGGTTACCTGTTGCCCAAAGGACCCTAACGGACAGCAGTGCTGCTTTTGGGGATGTAGGAATGGGAGCCCCAGAAGGAACTGTTGTCTGAAGCAGGATGAGTGGTCTCTTTCCGGAGCACAGTTCCAGAGACCGCCACTTCCTCCCCGCCCCAGCTGAAGGCCAGCCTTGAGGAAGAGTGGGAAGGCCAAAGCTGGGTTCTGTCAGCAGCCCTGCCCCCTGGGAGGGGAGAAGGGGGCCAAGGACCTTGAGACTCCTCAATCCCAGGGGAGCCGCTGCTTGACACCTCTTTGGATTCGAGCCTAGTGCCTTGAGAAAAACAACACGGAGGAAGGTGAATTCAAAGTGAAGAGTCTTTAAAACATGAGTCAGACAGTGTCTCCAAGTTCACACCGTCAAAAGAAAATGTTAAGATTTTTTTTTCTTGTTCTTCAGCTATTCTTTTCCACACAATATTGGCAGCCCTAGAGGAAGACCGCGAGTGCTTTCTCCTCGTGCTTCCTGTGCCGCTGAGCACGAGGACAAGACGAAAACAAAACAAACAGCACTGGCTTTCCCTCCTCCTTGGAGCTCACTTGGGACCCACTTTCTCTCCTCAAGGATGTGACGCCCCCACCCTCCCACAACACGCTGCTTTGGAGAATAGCATCAACCCCCTTGCCTGAGTACAAAAATGTTTTACTCATGAGCAGAGAGACTTCTGGGGCCTTTGGTGCTCCAGATATCTGAGTTAGAAATTAGCCTTGTCACCCTCAAGCCTATCCCCAAGGGATTTTATGGACTCACTATCCTAGCCCTGTTGGGATGTACCTTCTAGACTCCAAGCACACTCACCCTCCACAGGCATTCTGGTTTTAAATCTGTTTTGGGACTCGGGTCCCCAAGGGCCTGCTCCTCAAGTCTGCCCCTCCCATCTGTGCTCCTTCATTCAAACCTCTGAGTGGTGGCTGTGGACTTGGCCCCCGAATAATCCCTGTCTCTCGAAGCCCATTTACTATGACCAGTCTGGCAAGACTTTGAGGGGGTTCTAGACAGCGGAGGGTGTTAGGATTCAAAACCCACAAGTTCAGCAAGAACAAGGAGGGATTAAGTAATTAGTATGACTTGAACTTTCTTGGGAAAAGAATCATGTCCAGCATTGGGGATAATCAGAGCCCATGGACCTCTGACTGAACTGGCTGGGCCATATTGACCATATAGGACCAGGCCTTCGCAAAAGCCAGGAGCTATTTTCCAAGTCTCTAGAAGGCAGGGCTGGGTCGTGGACAAGCAAACAAAGAAGTGGGATCAGCCTGGCAAGAGAAAAAACTGTCTAACACTGACAACTGTGCAAAGCCCAGCCATGGCACCATGTTGGCCTTCCCACTACCAGGAACTCCAAGGCCACTCAGGAGGGCTGGTGGTTGGGACTGGCCCAGTGAGACCCAGTCCTGGCTTGGTAGACAGATCACCCGTATTAGGAACAAGAACCCCATCATGCATATTTGCAGCCTAGGACCTGGTAACCACCCAGCAAGCTAGCCTGTAAGGACCATTCCAAGTAGATAGTGGTTCATGATGTTTTGGATTCATTCTCGCCTGTGATGGTGAGACATCTTTCTCGGGCTCAGTTCCAAGAAAACTTCAAAGGAAACCATAGCTCAAGCAGGTGAAGGAAAACCCATGAACACACCAGTCTTTCATGCTGAGCTTCTCCCCGTGAACCTGAACCCACAGAGAGGCCCACACGCTTGTCGATAAGAATGTCAAGTGTGGGGGAGGCTGCAGGGGCCGGAGGGAAGGTGCCGAGGATGGGGCACACACAGAGCTGACATGAGGTCTACGAACATTAGTCAGTCACGGTGCTACACCCAACAGCCAGCCTTCTGAAGACGCTTATGTAACAGCTAAGCACAGGGAAACAAGAGTCAAATTACACATACTGTTTCTCCAGGCTTGAGGGAGTGTGGTCCACCCCCTCTCTCTGCAGAGAGAGAAAAAACTCCCTTTGCAGCTGGAAGTATCATTTTCTAAAGGAGGCCACCTGTGGCCACAAAACGCCCTCCTGGGTTACGCATTTACCAAACAGGGGATGACCATTCACACTGGCTAAGCCCAGAGTGACCTCCGTGTTCTCTGCCTCTCTCTTGGTGCGTGACATCTTGAAGCAAGCTTTCCTCTGTGGCACCAACTCTTGGGTTGGTGATGGCTACCTGGAGCACTGTGAGGGGAGCACTGTGAGGTTCTGGGACCATGTGTGTGTGTGCACGCATGTGTGTGTGTGTGTGTGTGTGAGACAACAGGAGGAATGAGTGGTGTGGTTGATTAGCAATGTCTCCCCTGGGGAGAGCAATGGAGTGGGGCTTGTATGCATACTGAGCATGGCACTCTGCTCTACATCATGCTTGCCTAACCTTGGATTTCAATCCTTGCCTTTGTCCCAGTGTTCAAAATCCTCTAGTCTTAAAAACAAACATCTAGACAGTTATCAGATTGAGTGGAAGGGCCCCCAAGATCCCAATATATCATCCAAACACCAGTACAAAATCACCTGGGCCTCCATGGTATACAAGAATCAAGACTATCTGAGGCTCCAGCAGGAATTTCTCTAGTAACTCCCTCTATTCTATAACTTCAAGGGGGTAGAAGGAAGAACTGTATTCCATTACTGCATCACTTAAACAAAGGATGGCAGCTCCCGCAGCTAACCGTCCCTGGAGAGGGGGAGATACACATTCTCCTGGTAACCGGATGGGGTCCATTCTAGAAGGGGGAGGGACAAAGGCACTCCTACCAGCCAGGAATCACTTTCTCGTCTGTTCCAAGCATTGTGGGTCCCACACCACTGCCAACATAAAGGAGGAAGGGGACCATGGTCTGCTTCCTAACAAGATCCCTCTCTCCACTTCTAATACTAGCAAGCTCTCTCTTCCTCTTGGGCCAGGGGTGTTGTTGGCCAATTCGAAATAGCAGGGATGGGAATTTTAAAGAGTTTTTCATATTGTTCACTCGTTGAGGGTTAGAGAATATTCCAAGAAAGCAAGGCCAGTAAAAAGCAGTGTGCGGGACTTGAAGGAGAATGTCCCACACCGGAGGAAGAAAGAATGAGGAGGGAAGAGCAGACCCATTGAGCCACATAGCCAGTAAGCATTGGAGCTGGGACGTGAACCAAGGTCCGCTCAATTCCAAAGTCTACACACACTAGCAAAAACCCTAAAAGAACCTTATCTGCTTTAAAAGATCTTCCTCACGGAATGCAAGACTTCACTTACTGAAGTCAGTATACAGTAAAACAGATCTAATGTGGGGCACCTGGGTGGCTCAGTAGGTTAGGTATCCAACTCTTGGTTTTGGCTCCAGTCATGACTTCGGGGTTTTGGGATAGAACCCTACATCTGACTCTGCTCCGTGTCTGTTTGTCCCTCTCCCTCTGCTCCTCCCCCTGCTCCCATTCTCTTTCTCTCCCTCTCTATCTCTATCTCTAAAACAAATAAATAAAATCTTTAGAAAAAAAATACAGACTTAATGAAACTAAGGGGTAGAATCAGAAAAGCTATACAATGTATAGATGAAATTAATCCAGAGAAAGAATGCAGGGTACCAAGGGCAGCTTCTTTTTTTTTTTTTTTTCCTTTTAAAGATTTTATTTATTTATTAGAAAAACAGAGATCACAAGTAGGCAGAGAGGCAGGCAGAGAGAGAGGAAGGGAAGCAGGTTCCCCACTGAGCAGAGAGCCCAACACGGGGCTTGATCCCAGGACCCTGAGATCATGACCTGAGCCGGAGGCAGAGGCTTTAACCCACTGAGCCACCCAGGCACCAAGGGCAGCTTCTGTCCACAGCACACCACCCACATGTCCAGATCTTTCTCTAGATCTTGGTCTGCTTCCTAACAAGATCCCTCTCTCCACTCTGCAACTCTGCAATGGAGGTGTTGCCCCCATTTCAAAGAGCAGAAAACGGCGATTCAGAGGTAAGGAGCTGGCTGTAGTCTGGTTGTTGAAGTTAGCTTCTCTTCTGATTAGACTATGCCTGTGCCATGATGGTTTAGTATTTTAATATCTTCTGTACTTGCAAAGAAGAGAAAAAAATGTCAGACAGGGAAGATGGCCCACGGAAGCTTGACTGGTAGCAAGAAGAGGAGCCCACGAAGATGGAAAAACAAAATCTATGCAGAATGAGGATAACTGATTAAAGCCATAAGTTCCCTGACTGTTGGAGCTGTCGTTACTTTTGGAGGCTGGGACAGGAAATATATGTACAGTTGGCCCTTGAGCAAGGCAGGGGGTAGGGGTGCCAAACTCCACACTGTCAAAAATCCATGTATGCCTTCTGACTCTCCAGAAACTTAACTAGTAATTGCCCACTGCTGACCAGAAGTGTTACTGCTAATATAACATAATATAAACACATCTTCTGGATGTTATATTATATCCTGTATCCTCGCAATAAAGTAAGCTGGAGAAAACATGTTAGTAAGCAAGTCATAAGAGAAAATACATTTATAGGGCTGTACCATATGGAAAAAAAAAAATCCATAGTTACACAGACCCATGCCGTTCAAACCCGTGTTGTTCAAGGGTCAACTGTAATCTCACCCTTAAATTTCATAAAACCTGCCTTCCAAACCCCTGTGGGCTCAACGTTCCCTTTCTGAGTAGGCATTTTTCTGTTTTTTCGCATTTTTCTCATTTTTACTTCACCCAGCGGCTCCTGAGCCAAACGCATCCCAGCAACTGTCCTCTCTCCTCTACTCTCCCTGAGAGATGAAATTCAGTAGGATAAGTCAGGAAGTCTCCAGACACTGTGCGTTTCGGTAAAAGCCGTTTCCGCGCATTATGTAGTCTTTGAAGTCTCTCCATACTGGGTCCGTGACCTCGCAGGTCACCATGCGGAGAGGAGCCAGCTGCAGTGGGGACAGCCTCGACATGGCTTCCTCTGCTCTTTGATCTCCAGCCAGAGTTCCTTTACTTTGATTCATTCCCCTCGGCTCCTCGGGAGGGCACAGAACTCCAGGTTTACCTCTGCCTCCCCTCTGACCAGCTGTCTTTCCGCTCAACACTGTTTAAGTTCTCCGTAAGCCACAGACTCAACCCCATGCAAGTGATGTACTGTCACTGCTGACTTTGTCCCCTTGTGTTAAACGCTCAGGTTCACTTTGTGAGCCACTGTGGTCTATCCTCAGCGAGCCGGGGCCCTAATACTGCTGCCATCCTCCACTCAACATCGTCTCCAGCAAATTATTGAACACCCTGCTTATGTGATACCTGGGGCCATCCAGGGGGGTAGCTGGTCTCGGGATTTTTTTTTTTTTTCTGGCAATTTTCTCTCCAATTCACTTCCATTTTGTTTTTTAATTTAAAGCCTCATGCATTTATTCAATAAACAAATAAATATTTATTGCCATCTACTCTGTGTTGGGCAGTAAAATAACAGAGCTCTGGGGGTCCCTTAATGAACCATTGATTGGAAAGTTTCTGCTTTTAGGGTGCCTGGGTGGCTCAATGGGTTAAAGCCTCTGCCTTCAGCTCAGATCATGGTCCCAGGGTCCTGGGATTGAGCCCCGCATCGGGCTCCCTGCTTAGCGGGGAGTCTGCTTCCTCCTCTCTCTCTCTGCCTGACTCTCTGCCTATTTGTGATCTCTGTCAAATTAATAAATAAAATCTTAAAAAAAAAAAGAAGAAGAAAGAAAGTTTCTGCTTTTAGTAATGGGAGAGAGGTTCTTATTGGACCTACCCTCTCACATATAACTATTCTAAAACACACCCACACACTCACACGCACAAACACACACACACAACCTATTAGAAGGCACTAGGTTTGTTCAATTACAAACATATGGAAAAGAGAGGGGAGTCAACACTTGAAAGAAAGAAAGGGCGACTTCCACATTTTTATGGGCTTTTCCCCAAGGACAGGCCCCAGTTAATGGGCATGGTGGCTACAGCTTCGCTCTTCTGGTCTGAGCAATTAGAGGGCAGAATTTGGTAACTACACCCAGCAAGTGAGGAGAGGTGGCTCAGAAAATAGCCATACAGCAGGAGCCCCAAACTCTGAGTATAAATTCCACCCAAATTTCCCTGAAAGGTGCATTTACGGGATAGGTTCCCAGCAGCTCAACTCAGTCCAAAGGAACTGAACAAAGATTCTGAGCTGTTGCCCACACGGGAAATTGAGTTTTGAGCTTGAGTTTGGTCAAGTTAACTGCCTGATAAAACAAAGGAAATCATGACTGTTCTGAGGAACAGAATAAAATCGACGGTCTTTTCTAGTCTCACTCACAATGTTCAGAATGTAATCCAGAATCACTAGGAAAAAAAGTCAAAAACAAGCAGGAAAAGGTGACCTGAACTCAAGAGGAGAGGCAATCAAAAGAGATCTACCCCAAGACGCCCTCAGATGTTGGAGTTAACAGATAAGGATTTAAAGCAGCTATTGTGACTTTGCTCGAGGGCGTAAGGGAAAATAAATGCGCCAATAGAAAGTATCCACAGGCCACAGTGCAGACACTATGAAAGAAAGAACCAAAGCTATCAGATCTGCTAAATCCCCACCAACACTTTTCTCTGCGTCCACTCCAGTTGTGCTTTCCCCCCTGGGAAAGTTCTCTCTCGTCTTGACTCCAGCAACGGTATTTTTTTTTCTTTTTTTAGAATTTTTTTTTAAGATTTTATTTATTTATTTGACAGAGATCACAAGTAGGCAGAGAGAGAGAGAGAGAGAGAGAGAGAAGCAGGCTCCCTGCTGAGCAGAGAGCCCAATGCGGGACTCGATCCCAGGACCCTGAGATCATGAACTGAGCCGAAGGCAGCGGCACAACCCACTGAGCCACCCAGGCGCCCCTAGTGATGGTATTTTGAGGACCTTCCAAGCGTACCTTCCAGGTATCGGGGAAGCTTTGAAGAGTAAAACACAACACAAAATCTTAAACTCTGGTCCCAAAGACCAGATCTTTCACCGGACACCTGCATAGACCACCAGCCCCTCCTTGAGGCCTCTCCCCCTCTCTTTCAGGTCTTAAATTGGAAGAAGAGAGTGAAGTCCCCCCATGGCCTCTTCCCCATTTCCAGATCATCCCTGATGGCTCCACATGGCCCACATCAGGCACACAGGAATGAGGGGCAGGCTGCCAGGTCTGGTGCACCTCCACATGCTCCTTCCACAGCAAAAGCATCCTCCACCGGCTGATGACATAGATCAGGTCGACACAAAACTCTGGGTACAGACATCGGAGGGAGTCGATGGGGAGGCACGGGCCACTGTAACCCTTCTTTATCCACTTCCACTAAAGGTTGTTTTGCCTTTTCAAATCCTGTTAGGAAAGCGGTTCGCAGGGATGCGTGGGTGGCTCGGTCTGTTGGGCGTCTGTCTTCAGCTCAGGTTGTGATCCCAGGGTCCTGGGATCTGGCCCCGAATCGGGCTCCTTGCTCAGTGGGGAGTCTGCTTCTCTTTCTGCCTCTCCCCCAGCTCATACTCTCTCTCTCTCTCTCTCAAAAAATTAAAATCTTAGAAAACAAAAAAAGGAAAGAGGTTCACAAACTTGGCTACGCGTTGGAATCACCTGGAGACACTAGGAACATGGATTAAGATCATAGACTAAAACTACTATATTTCCACCAGAAGGGCCAAAAAAAAACCTTTTAAGACAGGAAATAATAATTGGCAAGAATTCTTATATGCTGGGAATATAAACTGGTACAACCACTTTCAAAAACTTTTCGGTAGCTTTAACCTAGTGATTTCATTCCTAGAAATATACGCAACAAAAATGTCTGTATGCATTCACCAAAAGGCATTTAGAAGAATGTTAACAGCGGGGCGCCTGGGTGGCTCCGTGGGTTAAAGTCTCTGCCTTCGGCACAGATCATGGTCCCAGAGTCCTGGGATTGAGCCCCATGTCGGACTCTCTGCTCTTCAGGGAGCCTGCTTCCTCCTCTCTCTGCCTGCCTCTCTGCCTACTTGTGATCTCTCTCTCTCTCTCTGTCAAATACATAAATAAAATCTTAAAAAAAAAAAAAAAGAATGTTAACAGCACTGTTTGTCATTGCGCTGAGGTGTGTAAACGATCCAAAATGCCCACCACCAACAGTCTGGAAAAGAACCGTGGTACAGCCACACAAGGGAACGTTGTACAGGAAAGACAATGAGCAATTCCCGATCACTCACTCGTCAGTATGGAGGGCGCTCACAGCGTTAACCAAAGTCAGCCAAACACACACAGCAAAGCATACTCTATGACTCCATGTGTGTGAAATCCAACAGCAGGCAAAATGCATCTAAAATTCGTTAGGATCGTGGTTTGGGGGCGGAGGAGCTTCTGGAAAGGGACAAAAAACGGGTGACACGAATACTAGTAATATTCTGGGGTTTTTTTTGAGCTGGATATGGGCTACCTGGGCATGTTCAGTTTGTGAAAGATTCATTCGCTTAAGGCTTATGTGCTTTCCTATATTGGTTTTACCTTAATAAATCATAAAAATTAGGAAAAATACTGGTGCGTGCGTCCCACTTCTCGTTTGGTTGGCTCTGGGTCTAGAAAGGCATTGACAGTTTTCAAAGCTCCCCATTTGGGTCTAAGGTACATCCAAGAACCACTGTGTTAGAACTTGGTGATGCTCCTCACTATTTCTTGGAGCAAAAAGTGCTGCTATTTCTCCAGAAAAGTCTAAAGCAGGATGTTTTCTCCAGAGCACCAGTAACTCCAGGGATGGTTAACTGGTGTTACGTGGGAAAAGGGTTTCACGGTCAAATATGTAATTTTAAAAACTTTATTTACCAACTTTTGTTGAGCACCTGCTGGACTTCTAAAACTAAGTTGTGAGCTGTATCTACACCATCTCACTCAACATCACAAGCCCATGAGGAAGGTACTGTTAACCATCATTTTATAGAAGGGTTAACTACAGCTCGGTGAGGTTAAGTAATTGCCAAGTTTACACAGCCAGTAAACAACATCCACATCGACCTTGACACCAAAGCCCATGCTCTTACTCACTGCCCTAATCTGCCCCTGCAGAAAGTACCTGACTACAGGACTTACTAGAACTTCTTCTGGGCTTGGGAGTTACCGGTGGCCAAGACAGGATCATGAAATGCAGCATTTGCCCAAGTGGTTCCCTCACCTCCATTCTTCACCTTCCAACCCACCAATGCTAGCAGAGCATACGTTCCAAAACTGGGTCTGATCCTATAGGAGTTCCCTCGTAAGGAAGCCTCGAATATCTCCCCATTGTGTCCACAGTCAGGTCTAAATTCCTCAGCCTCACAGTCCAGCCCATCCAGTATCTGGCCTTGACGTTTCAGCTTTCTCTCTGGCCATTGCAACCTCCCTCCCCATCCCCAACCCGCTAATCCTCCATTTTCCAGCTACGCTGAACCAGACTGCTGGTTTCACACCTCCGCCATGGTAGCCCCCATATGCTGAGACTCTGCTATGTGCCAGCTACTACACACAGATTAACTTTAATCCCCACAATCAGCCTTTAAAAACAGATCGGATTATCCCCAATCGGTAGATTGGGACATAAAGGCTCATCTTGACATGCCCAACCTCACAATTAGAAACCAGAATTGGGAGACACGAACTTAGATTTCTCTGCCACGAAGCCCACACAGTTTCCATGACACCACACTCTCCCCCTTCATTCACTCTGTTCCACGGGATGGCAATACCCTTCCTTCCCTTTACCAAGGTAGATTCCTCATTCTCTGAGTATCATCATCTGGGTTGATGATATCACCCCTTAAGAGCTTTCCAGGCACAGGTACTCAACGCTCGCCTTGTCTCATTTACACCATATTGTCATAATGTTCCTTTTCTTCCCTCCGGGTTGTTCTTTACCTGCCCTTTGCCAAATGGGTTTCTTTCTCCTCCTCTCCGGTTCCAAGGCATGTGCCCACATCTCTCCTATGGCACTCTAGACTTTGCAGTGAGTGTTAGTTTCGGATCTGCCCCCTCCCTTGGACCAGATACTCTCAAAAGGCAAGGGATGGACATCATCCCGCCTTTACATCCCGCCACACGGCCACCCCAGCACATAGTAGGTATTCTGTGGGAGACGGTGGACAGAAGGGCAGGAGACCCAGAGACTGAAAATTCTCCAAGATTATTCCATCCTTGGGTCATAAGGCGTGATCCCAGCTTGGAAGCAGCGCTGGATAATCAAACCAGACAGAATAGATCTGGCTGATGGGGGATGTGGGGGCATATTGAGAGCCCGACCAGTCCCCTGCTTTGACTTCCATGGGGCGGGGGTGGGGGGGGGCATAGAATTGTCCCTGAGCTTCACAGTCTCTCTCTCTTCAACTCTGCATGCTACCCGACGGGCTCTGTGTGCCCCCACTTAGGTGATGTGTTGTCAAGTGATGTCTATTTCATCCCAAGGTGCAGTTTCAGATCTGGTCAACTGCTCCCTGTGTTTATTGTTCTTAAGCCATCCCAAGAGAATGATCAGACATCGGGACAGTGGCTCAAAGAAAACGTACGGCTAAGGCGTGGCTCCCCACAGGCTGGTAGATTAAGTGATCATACCCCTTTCTCGTTGGTTCTCTTAGAGTAGGAGGCCCCTTTACGAGACAGACATCGTTGATGTCCTCTCATTCACTGATCACCCATTCCATGCATCCGCCCTACAGCGAGCACCGTCTGGAGCTCGCCTCCTCGTAACCCTTGCAGGGACCACCTATTCCTGCCACGCAATGCCCGCCTCTGTGAGCCCCAGCATTGTGGGTGTGCAAATCCAGCTTTCTGCTCCTTTGCCCTCACTGTTTCTGGACTGACGTGCCCATTTGCCTGGTGTGGATAATGGGTAAAGATGGCTACAAACTCAGCTGGGTTTCTGCGCCACCTTTCTTGGACTAATGGGGTTCCATTAGTAAAGCCAGAAACCACCAAAGGGACTTTCTGAAAATCACCTATCCACCCTCCTCTTCCGAACTGCCCACCTCTTCTGCTCTCCCCACTAGGGGTCAGCTGCAGGATTTTTCTGCTTCAAACCAAAGTCATTTTCTCTTGAGGATTTCAAGTACTCCCTCTCCCTCCAGGATGTAACATATACTGTATTTTACAAATTCATTTGTGATATTCATGAAGATAGAGTTCATCGGTCAAGAGTTAGCTTAGCTTCTGCACTCGTCTGGCACACCTGAACCACACTGTTTTGTTTTGTTTTGATTTTGCCACGTGTCTGCTTCCTCCAGGAGACAGACATCAACTTGAGGGCAGAAACTGGCTTCATTTAATTTTATATCTCTAATTCCACGCATAAGGCCAGGTAAAATGTAGTTCTTGAATATTTAACCAGCCTTATGTAGGCACCGTCTAAAAGGTTATAAAATCTGAATTTATGTGGCACCTGACTCAGAAACATTCTTTCCAGTTTATTCCTATTAGACCGGGAAAAAATCAAAGTGGCCTACCAAGTGGTGTTGGAGAAGAGGGTGGGGAAAGAAGCATTCGCACACACTGTTGAGGGAATAGAAAGTGGCCTGGACTCTTGGGAGAACAATCTGACAATGCCCATTGTAGTTCAAACCACAGGGAAGGGGCGCCTGGGTGGCTCAGTGTGTTAAAGCCTCTGCCTTCAGCTCAGGTCATGATCCCAGAGTCCTGGGATAGAGCCCCACATCGGAATCTCTGTTCTGCAGGAAGCCTACTTCCCCTCCTCTCTCTGCCTGTCTCTCTGCCTACTTGCGATCTCTGTCAAATAAATAAATAAAATCTTAAAAAAAAAAAAAAACCACAGGGAAATTTCCACAGGGATAACCCCGTGCCAGTGGACAAAGAGATACTTCGGGCCAGAGGGATACTGTAGCACCATAGCTGTAGTAGGAAAAACTAGAAACAATCTTAATTGTCATGAGGAACTAGAAAATACATTATGACACGTGTTTATTGCCACAATACCCTGAAGACTGAGCTCTGTATCACTATGTATTGATGTGGGCTTTGATTAAATCAGCAGAGAAAGGAAGGTTCACAAGAGTGTTAAAGAGAAAAAAGGATAGACACGTAAATGAATATGGGTTTGTATGTATATAAGAAATTTATGGAAAGATTTTTTTTTTTTTAATCCAAGGATTCCTTCTGGATAGAAGAAATGAGGAGCTGGGGATGATGGTTGGGGGCATTTTCCTTTCCGTTTTCCACACTTCTGGACTATTGGAGGCTGATAATGATTTTGTATTCTTTTTATAATTAAAAAAGCATGAAATACAGCAATAAGAAAACAAAAGCTTGGCTTGATGTGTGAAAAAAGAATACTAATGAAATTTGGGGGAAAATCTTCCCTATTTCTTTATAAGGCAGTAGGCAAGCTCTATAAAGCAACATTGGCTCACTGTCCAGCTCACAGGGGAGCCAGTGATGTCTACAGAGTTCCAGAAAGGAGCCCAGACACTGGACCAGTCACGGTGAAGGGCCAAGAGCCCTGAAGTAAAGAAGTGTGAGCCTGCTTGCCTTTTTCTTGTTCTGGGAGGAGAGGAAATGAGACCAGTTCTGACTGACACTCTGAGTCAGTCTGGAAGCCAAGAAATTCTGAGAACTCACCGTGCTGGCATGAACATGGGGCCTCCAACCAGGGCCAAGAAACAAAGGTGAGGGATGTTTAGGTAAGTCATACACATAAGTAAGTGACCTGGGCGAGCAAAGCAAACCCAGCTCAGCCTCCAGAGACATAAATGACACGGGGCTCTGCACACTTATCCCCTCTGCTCTGAAGCCAGCTGGGCTCCCCCAGGGCAGTCTTTACTGATACTAACATAATAAGTATCACTGATATTATCGAGTGTATCCTGTGTGCGGAGCTAGATGATTTGCCACATGATCTCGTGCTATGATTATTCTTACTCTACACGTAGGAGATTGAGGCTCAGTGAGGTGAACAAGTAACTTGCTCAAGATTACAGCAAGTGCTAGAGGTGGGGACCAAACCCAGGTCTGACTCCAGGAACAGCCAAGGTCACTGAGAGCCTTTCCCCAATCTGGGAAAGAAATCGGAAAAGGCATTCCCTCGGAGTCGGGACAGTCCCACAAAACACAACAGCATTTTTGTCCAAAGGAAAGCCAGAGAGTGTAATGATTTAAGCGCAAGGACATTGAAGCCAGATGTCCTGTATTCAAATCTGATTCCGACGCTTAATTGGCTGTGTGGCCTGGGGCAAGTCACTAAACCTCTCTGTGCCTCACTTTTCTTTTCTTTTTTTTTTTTTTTTAAAGATTTTATTTATTTCTTTGACAGACAAAGATCACAAGTAGGCAGAGAAGCAGGCAGAGAGAGGAGGAAGCAGGCTCCCTGTCGAGCAGAGAGCCCGGTGCGGGGCTCAATCTCAGGAACCTGGGATCATGATCTGAGCTGAAGGCAGGGGCTTTAACCTACTGAGCCACCCAGGCACCCCGGCCTCACTTTTCTTAATGGTAAAATCAGAGTAGCCGTAAATCCACCTCTTGACTTTTCCAGGAAGACTAAAAGGGTTCAATAAACAGTACTTGGCTCATAATCAGTACCAAATGTTGATGATTATTATTGCTATTAAGAAAAAGGTGCCTTTCCTTCCAGACAGATGCAAGCCGGCAGGATGCAGAGCTTGGCAAGTGGAGCAGGCTAGGTTTCAGTCCCTCCCTCCGCCAGGTGCCACAAAGCAGTGCACAGCTCTACAACCTTCCATGCCGAGCCTGCTGAGCAATGCACTCGCACGAGCCACCACCACTGCTTCCTGCTGGCTTCCCCTCCGCCAGCCTGGCAGTGAATCAGAAGTACCTGGCCCACTTTTTAAAAATACAGATTCCCAGGGCCTGGTGGGTTCTGCCACAGCGGGGTTGGGCGAGGGCCCAGGAATCTGTATGTTTAACAAGCCCCAGGTGATCTGGTGACTGAGGAACAGCGTGTCCCTGGACACACAGTGCTGGGAGCACTAGCCGTCCTGCATACCTGCTCCTGCCCTTGGAAACAAGCAGCCTCACTTCCATGTTGAGTCCCAGACCTGGGCACACAGAAGGGAAGCCTGCTGGCAGAGCTGATGGCTGGGCCTTTTGTGTTCGTGTGGCTTATACCAAGGACCCCTCACCTGTAGACGTGGGGTTCCCCAGACCCTTAATACTCAAAGTGCAGTTTCCAAGCCGGCGGAAAGGCTCCCCCTTGGGAGCCTGTTAGAAATACGGACTCACAAGACACAGACCTACTGAAGGAGATTCCGCATTTTACAGAAACCCCAAGATGATTCGTGAGCAAGCATGAGGTGTGTGTCCAAGAGCCCTTCCCTTATCCGCATCTAACTAATGTGCTCCTCTAGACTGTCCAAGCACTCTTTGGGGCTGGTCTTTTCCTTCAAACTCCCAGAGAGCCCCCGAAAAACAGGCTTTCCTAGCCCAGATTCATGCTCGGCAGCCAGCTGGGGCCTACGGTGAACCTCTGCCTAATCGAGGTACTTATTTCTGAGTCCCCGTTAAAATAAAGCTTCCCAGCAAAGTGAAAAAGAGACAACAACTCCAGCCTCTATGATTCTGGGGCATAAAACATTCCCTTCTTTTGTACAGAGTTGTGACCCCCTGCTTCCCTGGCCAAAGCCATCCAAAGACATCAAATGGCCCAAAGAAAACAAGCCACATCTTCCTGTTGGCCAGGCTTCAAGTTATCGGGCAGATTTCACACTGGAGCTTGACCTCATTAATCCAAGGCCTATCACATTGCTGTAAATGTCAGTGGGAAAACAGCCATTCAGTGGGTTTCCTTCATTCCACCAGAAAGGGAAAAACAGGAAGGCAACAGCAGCTGTGCCCCAGCTTGGTAAATCCCAAGGGCCTAGCGGACAGGGCGTTTCTTGTCAGCACCTACGTTCCCCCGGCCCCAGCCTGCTTGTCCAGATAAAGGTGGGTCCTCTATCCACATGACCAGAATGTACTGGCGACTGCAGCAATGATCCTTTGGGACCCCAGCACCTGCCTGGGAAGGAAAAGAGCTTGGTCGGGATTTCTTTGGCCTGAATGACCAATTGGCCATTTATCATTCAGGTTCATCTGAATCTCTTCTGCCCATTCAAAATGTCCTACAAGCCAAACCTCTGGGACTCCAGGGGACATGAGGCCTTCCAAGTCCTCATTCATCCCTTTAATGCATATCAATTGTCTCCCGTGTGCCCGGCTTCATGCTGGGCAACTGGGGACACAGAGCTGAATGAATTAGACACAGTCACTGACCTTATGGGGCTCATAGTCCTGGGCAAATTTTCTCAGCCTTGGCACTACTGACATTTGGGATCGTGTAGTTCTCTGTGGCGAGGGGCCATCCGGTGCAATATAAGAAATTGAGCAGCATCCCTGCCAGGCCTGTACGCACTGGATGCCAACAGCAGCCTCCCCTTCGGCACCTCCCCAGGTGTGGCGACCAAAAATGTCTCCAGACATTCCCAAAGGATTCC